>NC_141875.1:264387358-264538873 GCF_056163025.1 Triticum urartu
TTTGCGTTGGGTGCAAGTATTTTATTTTGTATGTGCGGGTGCTGCGAACGAGGTTCTGTGTTGTTCTACTACTGGATTGAAACCTTGGTTCTTAACTGAGGTAAATACTTATCTCTACTATACAACATCATCCTCTCGTCTTCGAGGAAATCCCAACATGGATAACAAGCAGAAACTCTCACCTCTAAAGATGGGACCATTATCCTTGCTCATCACAGTGTCGCTCACCTCCAAATCTTGGTCCTTGAGTTACTGCATAGTCGTAGTCATCGCTGCGTCGTCTTCAAAAAGAGTCATGGTAGACCCGACATCATCAATGCCATAAAAAGGGATAGCATTGAAGTCGAACTTGGGAGCGTTGTCTTGGAGCTCATCGGACTTGAACATATCGGTGGTACTAGCCTCATGCTTGCCTTCTTGGAGCGTGGTCGTTGTGAAGTGAGCTCGGGGTCAAGTAGACTTGTACTTCTTGAGTTCTCTTTCCGCCTTGAGAGAACCAATGTAGAGGACATCGAGGGACTTGTAGTTGTTGAAGAAGGTAGTCTTGGTGATGGCGTTGTTTACTCCCATCATGAAGTGGAACTTCGTCCATATTGGGTCGTCCACACCGGCTCGTTGCAAGGCTTCCTTCATCTCCATGAAGTACTCGTCGAGGGACTTGGATCCTTGAATGGTGTTCTCCAATTGGCGAAGAAGATGTTCCGTGTAGGTGGAAAACACGGATTTTTGCCGTGTCGCTTTGTTTGTCTTGGGCCAACTCATGTTGAAGCTCTTCAAAGGTGTGTGAAGCCACCATGTCGACGTGTAGTCGTCGAAGGTACTTGTGGTGCACTTCATTTGATCTTCGGAGGGGACTTCATGTAGCTTGAGGTAGTCGCCCATCTTGCGCTCCCAGTCAAGATGATTTTCGGGGTCATGAGTCTCAAAGAATTGAATCTCATAGGCAGTGATGCAGTCATAGTAGCTCATGGAAGTAGTGGACTTAAGCTCGTGGAGTAGGCTAAGATGTCGTACATCCAAAGGCGAAGATGCCTTGAAGTTACTTGGCGAAGATGCCAACGTAGTTGATGAAGCCATAGTCTTGGGGTTGATGTTGTTGTTATGTATGGCCCGTGTGCACGTGGGTGTAGAAGGCCATGTGCACGGGGGTCGCGATCCCATGGGAGCAGCGGTGATAGGAAAGCCAGCGCACTCCTGAAGTGTGCTCTTTATTTCTTGTGACATGTCCTTGATGGCCTTGAGCTTCTTGGTCTTGTCGGTGTTGACGACGGTGTGTCCTTGCCGGCGATGGTAGTCCGGGAGCATGTGTACTTGATCATCTTCTTGATAATGCGGAAGATCTCTTGCCGGTGTTGATGATGTCTTTGAGCTCCCTCGTGTATTTGTCCATCTTGGCATCGATGAAGTTCTTCATGACATCAAACTCGTCGTCGTGGTTGTAGACCAGAGATGATGTGCTTTGCCTATCCATCACAAGACTTGAGCAAAGGTGAGTATGAAATGAGATAAACAATACTGGAATTGGTACCATGTTGAGATAAACTACCTTTTCCCAAAGTTGAGGATGTATCCCGTGTCACTCAATGTGAAATGAAAGAATAGTGGAATTGGTACTGGACTTCTTCGCTCACACCTACAAAGTAAAGCTTATCGAGTGGCTTGGTTTGGAAAAGTGGCACAAATTCATGCAAATTGAATTCCAAGATATTGTAAATGTTGAAATAAATCCAGCAGACTCAAAATGCAGAACAAGTGATCACAAATTAGAGGAGGGCAATAAAGAAACACACACGGTGGGATAACAGGGCTTGTGCAAATATAGGGATGAGCAATACAAAATCTCCTACCGAAGACTACGCTCGTGTTGCACAAACCCTAGGAGAGCAGTTGCTTGATTGCACACTTGGGCACGATTCACCTGTCGTGGTTCGACACGGTCAGATATGGGGCCATCGGCCCCTTGTGGTTCGGCAAGGGGGAAAGGTGCGTTGCACAAAGAGCGAAGGTCGTAGAGCAGCATGGTAGCGATGACACAGGCAGTTTTTACCCAGGTTTGGGCCACCGCGAGGCATAAAACCCAACTCCTGCTTTGGCGGATTGATGAAGGACCGTGGTGGAGATGCAGCGCTCAAGCCCAGCAAGGTCGTGCTAGGAAGAGAGCCGCTATACGCGTATGAGTGTACAAATGTATGAATCCTTTCTAAGGTTGCCATGGCCCTCGTTTTATAGGTCAAGGGGTTACCACAATGGCAAAACAGTCATTATCCAGCGATTAGATAGACACAGTGCTATCATACCTAACTCTGTAGACAGGACAAGGTGCATTAAATGCACCGCTTAGTGTGACGTCGTGGGCGCAGCCCGGCAAGCATTGTCGTGCTATTCAACCACCTTCTCTCCTTCCTGCGTGACATGCCTCTGGACGGGTGTCATTTAGGAGTGATCTTCCTCAGAAGTGGTTGCCACGTGCCAAATGACAGTCACTTAACAACTTGAGGGCTCGACACCGCACCGATGGGTGACTTGAGTTGCTGTGAGGTGGAGCAGTGGAGCCTTGGCGGGGAAACGGACCGCTAGTGTCCCGGCAACCCTTGCTGGGGAGGTCTTGGGATTTGTCTTCAGGGTGAGCTCGACCTTGTCAGGATCGCCTGCCCGGAAAGGGAGGTTTTTCCTTAGTGATATCTTGCTTCTTCATCTTGTCTTGCTCTTCTTGATCCGCCCTTTGATTTCTCAAAGAGCTATCCCTTCTACTTGGCCTTGTCTTGGATGTTGTAACCTTGCCCTTGAGCCTGTGTACAGTCCGGGCAACATAGTCCAGGGTTTGTTGCACCAATAGGAGCCCCTGGGCCTGGCCCGAAGGCGCTGCTGAGCATCGTTGGGGTAGGCCCTATCTAGTACACAGGCAAAGAGCTTGTGGTAGCTCATCCCTTGAGATTTCCTTAGCTTCTTCATTAACTTGCGTTTGAGTCAGTTTTCGGTTTTTCTGCGCGTCGCGTGATGCCAATTGTGGCGGGGCCATATCTGTAATGGCCCGTGAATGACTTTAACCCACGGGGGAGTAACTGCCAATTCACTCATCCCACCATTCCCTTATACTTTGCCACGTATGTTGCATGCACCGAGTGGGGTAGGTGATGGAGGTGCATGGTGCAGGAAAGAGTGTCATGGCAAAGGTCTGGTCTTCTTGGATTGGTGTAAGAGGGTGGCAATCGGATCCGGCCGTCGGTGGTAGCTTGGATGGGTCGGATCAGAAGGAGCCCCCTAGGGGGTGGGGGTGAAGGACCAGCCCCCGGTCCCGGCCTGCCTATAAAAGGGGTGCGAGGGGGAGCAGAGGCACCCACCCATGCACATCTCCCTTTTTATTTCTTGCTTCCTTCTTTCTCATGTCGATGGGGGAGACCGGGGCCAGGCCCCAGGCTCTATCTCAGGGGTGATGATGTCGAATACTCGCGTTGATGCTCGGGGAGTGAGTCTGGTCCGGGGTTGTAGGATATGCGGCGGTCGTAGGCATGGGCGCCGAATCGACCGCAGTGTGCGAAGTGTCGCGCTTCTCCATAATGGTGCAGTGCTTGTTCCCCCCACACAAGCCAGCCGCCTGGAGGGGAGTACTTGCCCTTGCCGCAAGTCATCGAGGCTGGTCATCCCGTCGGTGAGGCTCTTGGGGCTTCCGGCGCCTGCATGTGGTGTTATGCTCAGGATCCTTGGTAATCTCAGCACTGCTCCTTCCAGCGGGGTCGGGGTTGATGCTGAAGATGGCGGTGTCTTCCTGCCCACCAAGGTCGGGAGTGGCACTCCTCGAACGCGTCGGACGCCACCGCCGTCTTCCACTTCTCCAGGGGAGGTGACGGACCGAGGAGTTGGCGTCCTCCTGGAGCAATGGTGGTGAGGAAAAAACGAGGTAAGACGAAGAAGGCGGGTGGCAGGCCGTCAGGTCGGAGTACGATGGCATCGACGCCTTCGCCTCGTACTGTGGGCCCGCTCCCTCATCTTTCCGCGCTTACCCTCCCTCCCTGGCACCATCATCACCGGCCTATTCCCGACGGCTGTCGGGGAGGGGGACACTCTCTTGGTGCCTTCGCCTCCTCCAGCAGTCTTCCAGTTGATTTCCAGCAGGCTCCCCCCCCCCCCCCGCCCCCCCGCCGGTGCCTGTGCTAGGGCGTCTTGCTGGACCTAGGGGTAGTGACTAGGGCACCACCGAGCTGCTCTCTCCGTCCCCCTTCTTCGCAGCTTCGCCACTCCCGATCTTGCCAGGCTGCACCCGGTAGGTCCTGACAAGGTCGGGCCGGGTTTCTGTTCAGACACTCCTTTTTCCCTCTTAACCTCCCACTATAGTTCCTAGGAGGAGAGAGGAAATAAAGGGATTATGAGGCACTGATCTTTTTTCAGTCTAAAATGTGTAGGCACTTGCCAAACTTTAGTCTTAAATATGTAATCTTCTTTTCTCCATGTTTGTGTTCTGTAAGATCTGTACTTGTTTATCTGCATATTAGTGAAAAAAGACAATCCTTGCCGGGTACTTGTGCTTGTACCATGTCTATGCAGAGGTGAGATTCCTCCATACGTTTAAGTAAACAAGTTTTCTCTGGCAAGCTATCCTGCCGGTTCCTTTCGTTCGTTGTCGCGGGGCTTAGCCTGCCGGGATCAAAATTATGGAAAGGAGCCATCCCCTTGTTGAACCTCCTCCGTCAAAGGCCACTACAACCACCTTGACCGAAGCAATGTTCGGGACAAAGGATGGGAGCACCCATGTTTCAAAGGCGGCGAGGTTTTCATATGCACAAGTTTTCACTTTACAAAACATGTATGGACAAGAGGGAACTTATCTGTTTGGCTTGTTGGGGACCGATATGTAGGCTTACCTCCGTTTCTTTTCTTTGGGACTGAGTCCGCGGCAAGTGCCCTATAGTTAAGTGTAGAGGAAAACAATGCTACATATGCCCTTATCTACATGATCATGCTATGCTCATGTTAGGCTTATGCATTCATGCAAGTTTTTGGGGCCCCCGGTGCTTCATTTATTTATCCATTTCTCATGGTCCGTGCCTAGCTTTGTACAAAGGGTTACATGTAGCATCGGAAAGGCTTGTACAAAAAGGGTGGCTGCCGGGTAGGGCCCGACAGCCGTGCCTCACGGGTAGAACTTACGGAGATGCTCAATGTTCCATGAGTTTTCCAACTGAATGCCATCTCTGGTCTACAAACGGACTACGCCAGGTCTGGTGACTCGTACTACCCGGTAAGGGCCTTCCCACTTTGGTGTCAACTTGTCTATACCCTTGGCGGACTGAACACGCCTAAGGACAAGGTCCCCTTCCTCAAGGCTTCGGGCATGAACCCTATAGCTGTGATAACGACGCACGGCTTGCAGGTAGTGTGCACCACACGTAGCAGCTTGGAGACGGTTCTCCTCGAGGAGCACGGCATCGTCATGCCATTGTTTCTCTTGCTCTACTTCATCGTATGCAAATACTCAAGGTGACCCGTATATGAGTTTCGAGGGGATCATTGCTTCTGCCCCATAGACTAGGGAGAAGGGAGTCTGGTCGGTGGATCGATTTGGTGTCGTACGGAGGGACCAAAGAACCACCGCCAGCTCATCAATCCAGTGCGTGCCGCACTTCTGCAGCCTATCAAATGTTCTTGTCTTGATTGCTCGCGGCACTTCAGTGTTCGCCCTCTCAGCTTGTCCATTGCTTCTGGGATGAGCAACAAAGGCAAATGAGCCCTTGCTTCTGAGGGCTTGAACCTATTGCATGAAGGGCGACTTGTGAATTGGGTGTCGTTGTCAGTGATGACTCTGGCGGGTACTCAGTACTGGCACACCAATCCCTTCAAGAACTTGATAGCTGATTGTGCGGTTACCTTCCTCACAGGCTCCACTTTCAGACACTTTGTAAACTTGTCGAGGGCAATGTACAAGAATTCAAAGCCCCCGGTAGCACTAAAAAAAGACACATCCGTGACATTTTGGGCTGAACGAAAAAAAATATGTCATGCTTATGACACTTCTATGACGATAATTGTGACAAAACCCGGTATCATCATAGATTTGGTGGGATCCTACTTCTATGACAAAAAATCATGACAGAAAATGGGCTTTTCGTCCTGGGCGGGCCGGAGACACAGCTGCATGACATTCTTTGGGCCGTCCATGACAGAAAAAATCGTGGTAGAAGCGAGGGTGAGGAAAATATGGTGGAGTTCCCGGTTACGATGGGTGATCAGGGCTGAGCGATGCATTGTGGTTTGCACATTTCTCTCGTGTACGCATGTGTGTGCGAGGCGTTGGCTAACTGAACCCGGTGCGATCGCACGTTACTGAACCCGAGCAATCGATCCCCTGGCTGTTAACTGAACCCGAGCGATTCATTCGTTGCTGACTGAAACTGAGCAATTCCTTCACTGGTGCTGCTAACTAAACCCGAGCGATCGATCACTGTTGCTGCTTACTGAAGCCAATCGAGCCGGTGTTGCGTTGCCTCTCGACGAACAGTGACTATTGCAACCGTGTGCGCGGTACGTAGAACGAGTCGAGACATGGTGAGTCGAGCTGGTTGGTTGGCTGTGGATGAACAGTTCCTGGTGGGGGTTGGATGAACAGGACCCCGTGGTAGTAGGCCATTGCTGCTGGATGAACAGTAGCCCGTGGAGGGTGGAGGAGGTTGACGGTGCATGAATAGTAGCCCGTGGAGGCTAGAGCGAGGTGGTAGATGGTGGATGAACAGGACCCCGTTTTGACCGTTTCCTCCATTTTATGGTACACCACACCCCTCCCGATCAACAGGACCCCGTTTCGACCTTAGGCACTCAAACACAAGTCTGTTTCCTCCGTATTTCGGTATGCCAGAGCCGTCCCTATGAACAGGATCCCGTTACGACCGTGTCCGGTCGAACAGAAGATCGTTTCCTCCGTTATGTGGTACGCCAGACCCCGTTTCGGCTGTTCTGTCCAAGCCGGTTGGCTCCCGTTGAACAGGACACATTCTGACCCAGTCAGTTGCCTCCCGATGAAAAGGACAATGTTTCTTTGTTCCAACCCATCCGGTTCGCTGCCCAATGAATAGGACGTCGTTGTTGTCGTCCGTTGCCTCTCTGTGTACACAAGTCTTGGCCGTCCATATATATGTGCGAGTACGCGCTCGAGACCCCACCCATATGTATGTATGTGGCCGTATTTTTTGCCCTATGGCTGTACATACGTGTACAATACTTAGACGGGACTGCGTGAACTACTATGTCGGGTGCTCTACAATGACACGTGCCGCTACTTACTCGGCCACGGTTCATACTTGTAGAGAGACCGACCGACCAGTATTTACCTACACGTTCACGACCAAATAGACAACGCTTCATATGCTTTGACCGAGTGGGTCCCAGCGTTCAGGGAGGATAAGGATGCACTTCCCTGCGTGCGAAGATATAGCTGGTCGGTCCCAGCTGTCAGGGGGAGGAATCGTTTTTATTTTTTGAGTAATAAGGAGGCACTTCCTTGTGTTTAAAGATGTAGCTGGTGGGTCCAGCTGTCAGCCTCACCACCTAAAGTCCTCTTCCGATGGCTGTCCTTCGTAGACCATGTTGACCACGCCGTGCTGAGAGCACCAAGGCGGTGGATGACGACGAGGCCTAGGAAGGGAACGACGCGGAGCCGGGGAAGATGCGGTAGTGGATGCCCATGCAGAGGGGAGTACGTGGGTTGACTACTTCGGATGCAGTGTGAGGCTGCCGTCACCGGAAAATAACAGGAGATGTGGGTGAGTATAGAAGGATGGCATGGCCAGCGGTGGCAGCACAGCCGGACACAGGAGGCAGGAGCAGGCGGCACGGCCGGCACTGATTTGGGTGGCTGGAGCAAGAAGACCAGAGGTTGAAGAAGCACGACAGTCGTTGGATGGACATCGTATGGTCAATGCAGCTAGAATCATTTATATTGACTAAGTTGACAAAGCCCTTGGTATGCGTCAACTTAGTAGGCCCACAGGTCAGCCTCCGAAACGGTGCGCCCCAGATGTAAGGGGGAGGAATCAATTTTTGGGCGCCCGAAGCAAGAATATCCGAGATCGAAGAAGAAGCACGACATCCATTGGATGGACATCCAACGGCTACTGCTGCTAGAACCATGTGTTGACTATAAGTTGACAAAGCCTTCCATACGCGTCAACTTAATTTTTTCTTTTCTTTTGAGGGGACGCATCAACTTAGTAGGCCCACAAGTGTGTGCCAGAGAACATATAGCCCATTTGCGATTTGTAAGAATGTACAACCCATTTTTGAATTCTAATGAATTTACTACAGCCCATTTACAGTTTGTTAAAAGTACAGCCCATTTTCTAGCTACGACAATGATTAATAATTTCAACCAACTGCTCAAAACAGAATTCAATAAAAAAATTCTCACATTTTGATGGGATCCGAAATATTTTTATCCCGAAATTTCTAGTCAGATTAAATATAATTTCAAAATAAATTTGTATTACATAAAAATCCAACAAAATATTGCGCGCGCAACAAGTAATGAAATTAAAATTATCAAAATCCAAAAATAATATTTTTTAAGAAACTCATTACGTATTTGGTGCATTTTTTATAGTTACTCCTAGTTGTTATAATGACATCCCATTTATTATTTCTTAAAGCCCGTTTTCTTGTTAAGCCTAATGCATCCCTCCTAGGAAAGATCTGTAGCCCAGCGGGGCGGAGAATAACAAGTTGACCCAGATACTGTGTACAACTATCAGCCCAGTTGCATTGCTGATGTTCAAAAAAACACCTATCTAGTACAGTACAACTTTACATGGCTACTCAGCCAACATTCAGTGATGCCGGAAAGGCCCAAACAAGGCTTCAGTACAACTTTTTCAAGTCACTGAGCTCAATTAATAACTTAAGAAAAAAGTTAGAGTACAGTGAAACCTAATTAAAAGCTGTCATGAGCGAAGAAATAATTCAGCGGGTCCCACTTATGCATGTGTGTGTGTGTGAGAGAGAGAGAGACCCATCGGTCGATGCTCGTAAATACATCTTCCAGCCATATGCATTGCTAATGCTTAGTAAAAACTTATATAGTTTACACAATCATATAGAACATCATAGCACACTGAACTTGCATACAAAAAATTCACGCAGGCGGCACAATCAGGATGGAAGCAGTGGATCGCTACGAGTAGGGCTATGTTGAAACCAACAAACTCGTACATAACGGTTCATCGTCTTTATCAATGATGGGGAAATATCTTGATTGTTGTGCAAAGAAAAAGACAGACAACACAATAAGTTCTGCTAGCACATTAAGTTGACGTACAACCCTTTCTAAAAAAAGTTCAGGTACAAAAATAGAACAGGTCACAATCAAATGTACTGGCACATCGGTGCTTCACACCCATAGCTTGGATTTAACTAGTATCTGACAAGATTCGGTTGTTACCTCAAATTAGAGCACATCCAGGCAGCCAGCCCTGCCTCTTCTAGCAAAAACACAGTTTTCCATAGCAAACAGAGCCTCTCTACCATCAAGGTCCTTGCCAACGGTGATCTCCTGGTTAATCGGATTATTGAGTCCGAGAAACAGAGAGTGTGAACCAAGGCTGTTGACCCGCCTCCAACTCAAAAATCCTGAAGGCCCCAACAAGCTGGTATCCTACTCATAGACGTAACAGCCACTGTCCGGATAGTCCCGTATTTCACGGTGCTTGTACATAGTGGGGTTTTTGCAATATAACTTTTCTTGCTTATGTGTCCGAATGATCATCAGTCTTTTGTCGTCGTCTGATCGAGCGAGGAACCAGTTGTGCTTCCTTGTTTTTTGGCAAACGTGGTGTGATTACAAAGGGCAGTAACTGTAGGGACATTGCATCATATCAAAAAGGACAGTCATTGTTAATGTAAGATTGGCATTGTTCAGAGTATGAGTAGGATGATGCAATAAACAACATTGATATGTCCCTGTTGGAACTGGGAGGAAAATATAGGGAAATGTATACTGGGTTCGAAAATATAGAAGTGCCATGCATGGTTATACTCATGTTATCTCGCAATTGATTCTTCATAGGAAACTACCATGTCATGCATGTTATGTAATGATGTTCTGTCCTCACAAACAAATTATTCAAGAAAACTAATAGACCATGCATTGTTATATACTCATGTTCTGTGGGCAAAATTTTTGTGAGGATATTATTCTAGCCATTGATTGCTGAAGGGAAAATATAGGTATGTACACATGGTAAGCATTACATGATTTCACTACTTCCAAATATAGAGTTCTCCATATGCACATTTACTTCCCTAATGTATGGTTAGATGAAACCAACAGTGTGATGCATGTTTCTACATCATGAAAATGAGGAAACTAACATGGCCATTGATACACACTCATATTTAGTAGTATATAGATTACTATAAAATAAGGAGAATATCCATATCTTCCTAAGCGTTTGATTATTCAGGGGTACAAATTGGCTGTAATGACATGGTCACAATCGCATGAATTAACTCATTCCAAATATAACTGATTTATGGCGTCTCTAATACATTGTCATAGTTCTACTCAAATTCTGCTCAAACAGGGATATGCCAATCATCACAAAAAGTTCAAACAGTGTCATGGCGTCATCATTAACATCAGACGGAAACAAGTTACACGCATCGTCCCAGCAATACGTGGTGCCATCTGCTTTGTCGATCGCGTAGATGATGCCGTTGTGTTCAATAGCATCGTAGAAGTGTGTATCGGCTTTGACGATCCATTTCGAGGTGAGCTGTCTCCAGATAAAGAAGGCACCAGTGGAAGGATAGGTGAGTCCGTAGTCGAACAAGGCAATTAGCTTGAAGTCTGCGTAATTCGCATCTCGTGTGGGCACTTGGCAGATTACAATCTTCCGGAAAACAAGGTGCATCCAACTGACTTCATAATCTAGATGACTTGGACCGCGATGGTAAAATCCTATATAATACAACGTAGGAAGGATAACTCATGGGAGGTGTGGAAGTTCACGAGCACCAACTTTTTCCAGTTTTTTTCTGACAGCAGCCATCCAGTGGGAGCTCATGCCGACCCAGTACATACCTGCCAAGAAGTTTTGGGCAATGGTGATTGGATCGAAGTCGAGGGAAATGATGTATGGCGACCCACTACATACCTGCAAAGAAGTTTCAGCTAATGGAGGTCGGATTGAAGTCGAGGGGTGACAACCCACAAGTATAGGGGATCAATTGTAGCCTCTTTCGATAAGTAAGAGTGTCGAACCCAATGAGGACCTAAAGGTAGAACAAATATTCCATCAAGTTCTATCGACCACCGATACAACTCTACGCACGCTTAACGTTCGCTTTACCTAGAACAAGTATGAAACTAGAAATACTTTGTAGGTGATGTTGGATAGGTTTGCAAGATAATAAAGAGCACGTAAATAAAAGGTATGGGCTGTTTAGATGAAGACACAACTAATTTAGTTTTAGTAGAGAGCTTTTTGTCACACAAGAAAGTTATTTGTCCCTAGGAAATCGATAACTAGACCGGTAATCATTATTGCAATTTTATTTGAGGGAGAGGCATAAGCTAACATACTCTCTCTTCTTGGATCATATGCACTTATGATTGGAAATCTAGCAAGAATCCGCAACTACTAAAGATCATTAAGGTAAAACCCAACCATAGCATTATAAGGCATCAAGTCCTCTTTATTCCCATAGCAAACAACCTACCTACTCGGGTCTGTATTTCTGTCACTCACGCCACCCACCATAAGCAAATCATGAACATATTGCAAACCCTACAGCGGGGATCCCTCACGCTTGCGCGACACGGAGAGCACCATAGGACAGCACCAATAATAAAACATGCAACTCAAACCAATCACAATCATCAATTAACACATAGGACAAAACGGATCTACTCAAACATCATAGGATAGCCATACATCATTGGGAAATAATATATAGCATTGAGCACCATGTTTAAGTAGAGATTACAGCGGGTAAAAGAGGGGTTACACCGCTGCATAGAGGGGGGGGAGTTGGTGATGATGGTGGTGAAGTTGTTGGTCTAGATTGTGGTGATGATGATGGCCCCGGCGATGTTCCAGCGCCACCGGAAGAGAGGGGGAGAGAGCCCCCCTTCTCCTTCTTCCTTGACCTTCTCCCTAGATGGGAGAAGGGTTTCCCCTCTGATCCTTGGTCTCCATGGCATGGGAGGTGCGAGAGCCCCTTCGAGATTAGATTTGCCTCTCTATCTCTCTATGTTTCTGCGTTGGCTGATTCTGCCCTTTCACCGTTTCTTAAATTCCCGGAGATCCATAACTCCGATTGGACTGAATTTTTGACACGATTTTTATCTGGATATTGGCTTTCTTGCGGCGAAAGAAGGGCACCAACCTCCTTACGGGGTGGCCACGAGGGCTCAGGGCGCGCCTGACCCCCTAGGGCGCGCCCCTGCCTCGTGGCCCCCTCGGGCATCGTCTCACATTGATTCTTCTTCCCAAAAATAAAATATATTCCAAAAAAATCTCCGTCAGTTTTTATCTTGTTTGGACTCTGTTTGATATGGATTTTCTACGAAACAAAAAACAATGCAACAATGGGGAATTGGCGCTGGGCACTGGATCAATATGTTAGTCCCAAAATAGTATAAAAAGTTGCCAAAAGTATATGAAAGTTGTATAATATTGGCATGGAACAATCAAAAATTATAGATACGATGGAGATGTATCAGCATCCCCAAGCTTAAATCATGCTCGTCCTCGAGTAGTTAAATGATAAAAAAGATAATTTTTGATGTGTAATGTTACCTAGCATAATCTTGATCATGTAATCTAATCATGGCATGAATATTAAGACACGAGTGATTCAAATCAATAGTCTACCATTTGACATTAAGACAAAAATACTTCAAGCATACTAATAAAGCAATCATGTCTTTTCAAAATAACATGGCCAAAGAAAGTTATCCCTACAAAATCATATAGTCTGGCTATGCTCCATCTTCACCACACAAAGCATTCAAATCATGCACAACCCCGATGACAAGCCAAGCAATTGTTTCATACTTCTGATGTTCTCAAACCTTTTCAACTTTCACACAATACATGAGCATGAGCCATGGACATAGCACTATAGGTGGAATAGAATATGATGGTGGAGGTTGTGTGGAGAAGACAAAAAGGAAGAAAAGTCTCACATCGACGCGGCTAATCAATGGGCTATGGAGATGCTCATCAATTGATGTCAATGTGAGGAGTAGGGATTGCCATGCAACGGAAGCACTAGAGCTATAAGTGTATGAAAGCTCAAACTAAAAACTAAGTGGGTGTGCATCCAACCTACTTGCTCATGAAGACCTCGGGCATTTGAGGAAGCCCATAATCGGAATATACAAGCCAAGTTCTATAATGAAAATTCCCACTGGTATATAAAAGTGATAACTCAAGAGACTCTCTATATGAAGAACATGGTACTATTTTTAAGCACAAGTGTGGTAAAAGGATAGTAACATTGCCCTGCTTTTTTTCTTTTTTTTGGTGGGCTTCTTTGGCCCCCTTTTTTATTTAGGCTTCTAAAATCATATAGGGTCATATCTTTGTTCTAGTATCGAGTTGTAATATTGAGTTGTAAGTAAATAAAGTGTGATGATCATCAACTCCGGCGGTGTATCGGGATGTGCAATGATCTAGCATAGCAATGACATCAAAATACGGACAACACATGAAAACATCATGCTAGCTATCTTACAATCATGCAAAGCAATATAACAATGAATGCTCATGTCATGTATATGATGATGATGGAAGTTGCATGGCAATATATCTCGGAATGGCTATGGAAATGCGATGATAGGTAGGTATGGTGGCTGTTTTGAGGAAGATATAAGGAGGCATATGTGTGATAGAGCGTATCATATCACGGGGTTTGGATGCACCGGCGAAGTTTGCACCAACTCTCAAGGTGAGAAAGGGCAGTGCACGGTACCGAAGAGGCTAGCAACGATGGAAGAGTGAGAGTGCGTATAATCCATGGACTCAACATTAGTCATAAAGAACTCACATACTTATTTCAAAAATCTATTAGTCGTCGAAACAAAGTATTACGCGCATGCTCCTATGGGGATAGATTGGTAGGAAAAGACCATCGCTCATCCCCGACCGCCACTCATAAGGAAGACAATCAATAAATACCTCATGCTCCAACTTCGTTACATAATGGTTCACCATACGTGCATGCTATGGGAATCACAAACTTCAACACAAGTATTTCTACAAACCACAACTACCCACTAGCATGAATCTAATATCACCATATTTATATCGCAAAACTATCACAAGGAATCAAACATATCATATTCAGTGATCTACAAGTTTTATGTAGGATTTTATGACTAACCATGTGAATGACCAATTCCTATCATCTCTCTAAATAGATATAAGTGAAGCAAGAGAGTTTAATTATTTCTATAAAAGATATGCCCATGCTCTAACAAATATAAGTGATGCAAAAGAGTATTCTACAAATGGCGATTTTCTATGTGAAGAGAAACAGGCAATCCAAACTTCAAATGATATAAGTGAAGCACATGAAGCATTCTATAGACCCATATTCAAAAGATATAAGTGAAGAGCAAAGATCATTCTATAAATAAACCAAGGACTATCTCATACCAGCATGGTGCATAAAAGAAAAGTGAAAACTAAATGCAAAAGACGCTCAAAGATTTACGCATATCATGTGACGAATAAAAATATAGCTCCAATTAAAATTACCGATGATTGTTAGAAGAAAGAGGGGATGCCTTCCGGGGCATCCCAAAGCTTGGTTGCTTGGGAGTCCTTGAATATTTCCTTGGGGTGCCTCAGGCATCCCCAAGATTAGGCTCTTGCTACTCCTTATTCCTTCATCCATCGCGATCTCTCCCAAAACTTGAAAACTTCAATCACACAAAACTTAACAGAAAGTTCGGTAAGATCCTTTAGTATAATAAAGCAAATCACTACTCTAAGTACTGTTGCAAACCAATTCATATTTTGTTTTTGCATTGTAGCTACTGTAATATAACTTTTTCATGGCTTAATCCACTGATAGAAATCGATAGTTTCATCAAAACAAGCAA
Source organism: Triticum urartu (assembly GCF_056163025.1). Classification (NCBI taxonomy): domain Eukaryota; kingdom Viridiplantae; phylum Streptophyta; class Magnoliopsida; order Poales; family Poaceae; genus Triticum; species Triticum urartu. Next base: position 264,402,453 of record NC_141875.1, read on the forward strand.
ACTATGCATCAAAAACAGAATATGTCTTAAACAGGACAGTCTGTAATTATATGAACATTCACCATACCTCGAGTACTCAAACAATCCTGAAATAATTAGGAAAAATAAAAAATTTGTATATAAAGACAGTACAAAAAGTTTCATAACCGTTTGATGTTCCAGTAAAAAATGTAAAATCGCGCACTACAGCCAAAGTTTCTGTTCTGCACCGCACAAACCAACAAGCAATGTAAACATCCTAAAGGCAAATCTTGGCACATTATTTTTATAATACAATGGAATTGTACAAGGGGGATAATTATATTTATTGAAAAGTTTCTGTAATCAAGATTCACAAAGTTTCTGTGAGCATGAACAAAGTTCAAGGAGCTCCCCCACTTCAACAATGCTTGTCTCTCTCACTTTCACTTTCCTTTTTGAAAAGTTTTGGGTTCCCCTCTTTATTTTATTTTTTTAAACTATGTAAAAGCACTCAAAATAAATAAATGACTCTCTAAAACTTCTGAGTTGTCTCCCTGGCAGAGCTTTCTTTAAAGCCATTAAGCTAGGCATAAGGTGATCAAGTAATGAATCCACCCGGATCCCAAGGTATATCAAAGCCAATTTTAATTAACAGTTATTTGGCATTTAGTAGTGAGCACAAAGCAACATATATCAAGCAATGACGAAGTCTAACTCTCTTCCTATGCATCGGCACGTCATAAAAGAACAATTCATGCACACATAGTAAAGGCCAATGCATAGTATAAACAGTTTCTTGCAATTTTATCATATTGGAAACATAGAGAGACGGAGATGTAGTTCCTCTCTCATAATAATTGCAAGTAGGAGCAGAAAGCACATGCATATTATATCTATCAAAATCATCATGTGCAGTAGTGAAGCGCAACCCATCAATATAATCCTTAATAAGGGCAAACTTCTCCGATATAGTGTAGTCAAGAGAATTCAAAAAGATAATAGGACTATCATGCATGGGTGCAATAGCAACAATTTCATGTTTAACATAAGGAACTATAGCAAGTTCATCTCCATAAGAATAATTCATATTGGCATCTTGGCCACAAGCATAGCAAGCATCATCAAAAAGGAATATTTCAGAAGAATCAAGGGAATCAAAACAATCATCATAGCAATCATCCTTCGGTAAGCACGAAGGGAAATTAAACAATGTATGAGTTGAAGAGTTACTCTCATTAGAAGGTGGGCACGGGTAGCTAATCAGCTCTTCCTCCTTTTGTTCTTCGCTCTCCTCATCATCTTTTTCATCCAATGAGATCACAGTTTCATCAATTTCTTCTTCCATAGACTCCTGCAAAATATTAATCTCTTCTCGGACAGCGGAGGAGTCCTCAATATATGGTTTAACATAGGAATTAGAAGCATAATTATCATAACGATATTTAAGTATGGCAAAATTTCCAGATTTGTAAAGAGTAGCATCATACTTTTCAATCAAAGAAGCAATTTCATAAGCACCCTTAAAAGCAACAAATTCTTCAGTTTGTTGAATATCATAGTAATTATAGACACCCCTAGCATACAAAGATACGATTCCATTATCACTAAACTCACATTGGTAGGGAAAGTGTTTCTTAGGGTTTTCAGAAAAACAAGTAACATTATATATTTCACATAAATTCCAAGTATAGCATTGCAAACGATGAATTTGATCCAGTAAAAGTTTCCCTTTTTTTAGATATGCGGTGCCGCACCTAACAAGCATGCTCATCTAAAGATTTGCCCTCAACTAAGCTAGTTGGGGTTTCAGCCCGAGCACATAGGGATCGAAGATGATCCAAGTAAAAAAGCTTCAGTAGTGTGATAGATTTTGAGTGGTTCTTCAACCATTGGTTCAGTAGGTACCACTAATTTTTTTGGTATTTTGCGTTTCCTACCCATAGGTAAAGATAGAAAACAAGAGCATGATATGTCTCTGTTTTATCTACTTTTCCGAACACTTTTGCCCTTGTTTTAGACTCTAGTTTGTATGATTTGAATGGAACTAACCCGGACTGACGCTATTTTCAGCAGAATTGCCATGATGTTGTTTTATGTGCAAAAAACAAATATTCTCGGAATGACCTGAAACTCCACGGGAGGTCTTAGAAAAAATAAATAAAAATCCTCGCCAAATATGAAGACCAGGGGGCCCACACCCTTCTCACGAGGGTGGGGGCGCCCCCCCCCCTAGGGCACGCCCCTACCTCGTGGGCCCCCTGGAGACCCTCCGACGCCAACTCCAACTCTATATATTTTCTTTCGGAGAGAAAAAATCAGGGAGAAGAAATCATCGCATTTTAAGATACGGAGCCACCGCCAAGCCCTAAAACCTCTCGGGAGGGCTGATCTGGAGTCCGTTCGGGGCTCCGGAGAGGGGGATTCGTCGCTGTCGTCATCATCAACCATCATCCATCACCAATTTCATGATGCTCACCGCCGTGCATGAGTAATTCCATCATAGGCTTGCTAGACGGTGATGGGTTGGATGAGATTTATCATGTAATCGAGTTAGTTTTGTTAGGGTTTGATCCCTAGTATCCACTATGTTCTGAGATTGATGTTGCTATGACTTTGCTATGCTTAATGCTTGTCACTAGGGCCCGAGTGCGATGATTTCAGATCTGAACCTATTATGTTTTCATGAATATATGACAGTTCTAGATCCTGTCTTGCAAGTCTATAGTCACCTACTATGTGTTATGATCCGGCAACCCCGAAGTGACAATAATCGGGACCACTCCCGTTGATGACCGTGGTCTGAGGAGTTCATGTATTCACTATGTGCTAATGCTTTGTTCCGGTTCTCTATTAAAAGGAGGCCTTAATATCCCTAAGTTTCCAATAGGACCCCGCTGCCACGGGAGGGTAGGACAAAATATGTCATGCGAGTTCTTTTCCATAAGCACGTATGGCTATATACGGAATACATGCCTACATTACATTGACGAATTGGAGCTAGTTCTGTGTCACCCTATGTTATGACTGTTACATGATGAACCGCATCCAGCATAATTATCCATCACTGATTCGGTGCCTACGAGTTTTCCATATACTGGTTTATGCTTATTTACTTTTCCGCTGCTACTGTTAGAATCACTACAAAATACCAAAAACATTACTTTTGCTGTCTTTACTTTTGTTGCCATTACCACTACTATCATATTACTTTGCTACTAAACACTTTGCTGCAGATACTAAGTTTCCAGGTGTGGTTGAATTGACAACTCAGCTGCTAATACTTGAGAATATTCTTTGGCTCCCCTTGTGTCGAATCAATAAATTTGGGTTGAATACTCTACCCTCGAAAGCTGTTGCGATCCCCTATACTTGTGGGTTATCAAGACTAATTTCTGGCGCCGTTGCCGGGGAGCATAGCTCTATTCTTTGAGTCACTTGGGATTTATATCTGTTTATCATTATGAAGAACTTGAGAGAGCCAAAAACCAAGATCTATGCCTCAACTACGAGGGGAGGTAAGGAACTGCCATCTAGCTCTGCACTTGATTCACCTTCTGTTATGAGTAAGCTTGCGACACCTACACCTGCTTCTGCTATTCGTTCCGATATGTCGCATGTTATTGATGATGCCACTTCTGCTATGCATAATACTTATGATGAAACTGCTTCTATGTCTGATACTACTGTGCCTCTTAGTGAATTTCTTGATGAACAAATTGCTAGGGCTAGAGAAAAAGAAATTATTGAATCTGAATACGATGAAGATAGTGATGATGAAAACATGCCTGTTATTCCTAAAGGTTATCTTTTTGATAAGGAATCTTCTGCCGCTATTTTCGCTTGCAAGGATAGATATGAGCTTAAGAGGTTATTAATTAAATGGAACAAAGAATCACTTAGAGATAAAATGAGACCCGACCCTGCTTTTGCTACTTCACCTATATGTGTTCCTGATAAAGATTATGAATTCTCTGTTGATCCTGATATAATTACTTTGGTTGAATCTGATCCATTTTATGGCTATGAATCTGAAACTGTTGTGGCACAGCTTACTAAGTTAAATGATATAGTTGCCCTGTTCACTAATAACGAGAGATCGCGTTACCTCTATTTACTCAAAATATTTCCTTTCTCATTAAAGGGTGATGCTAAGATATGGTTTAATTCTCTTGATCCTGGTTGTGTGCGTAGTCCCCAGGATATGATTTATTACTTCTATGCTAAATATTTCCCTGCTCATAAGAAACAAGCTGCTTTGAGGGAAATATACAACTTTGTGCAAATTAAAGAAGAGAGTCTCCCACAAGCTTGGGGGAGGCTTCTCAAGTTACTTAATGCTTTGCCTGATCATCCTCTTAAGAAACCCGAAATATTGATATCTTTTATAATGGACTAACCGATGCTTCCAGAGATTACCTGGATAGTTGTGATGGTTCTCTTTTCAGGGAAAGAATACCGGATGAAGCTGAAATCTTATTGAATAATATGTTGACAAATGAAAATAATTGGGCACCTCCTGAGCCAGCTCCTGCTCAAATTACTGAGCCTATTCCTAAACCAACTCCGAAGAAGAGAGGTGTTCTATTTCTCAGTCCCGAAGATATGCAAGAGGCAAAGAAATCTATGAAAGAAAAAGGTATTAAAACTGAAGACGTTAAGAATTTACCTCCTATTGAAGAAATACATGGTCTTAATATACCACCTGTTGAAGAAACTTATGATCTCAATTATTTATTCATTGAAGAACCTCCTGATCCCGATATCCCAACACAGGTAGTAAAGGTAAATTGTCTCTACAGATATGATAAAGCTGAAGTTCCTCCTACTAAAATTGCTAGTCAGTGCTTGGATGAGTTTGATAACTTTATGTATAAGCAAGACGACTTCAATGCTTATTTTGGTAGACAATTAAAAGAAAATGCTTATATGATTAGACGCTTGGGTGATTACATGGCTGATATTAAAGGTGAACTTAAACTTGTTAGCAAACATGATTCTATGGTTATCACGCAAGTAGAACAAGTACTTAAAGCTCAAAAAGAAGTGCTTGATGAAATTAAAGTAAGAAAAATGATTATGATGTTAGAGTGGCTACTAGAACTGGTAGAATGACTTAGGAACCTTTGTATCCTGAAGGCCACCCTAAGAGAATCGAGCAAGATTCTCAGAGAAATAATATTGATGTTCCTAGTTCTTCCAAAAGGAAGAAAAAGAAAAATGATAGAACTATGCAAACTTCTAGTGAACCTATTCTTGAACCACCTGATAATCCAAAGGATATATCTATGTCTGATGCTGAAACACAATCTAGTAATGAACATGAACTTAGTAAAAATATTAATGATGATGTTCATGATGATGCTCAACCTAGTAATGACAATGATGTAGAAATTGAACCTGCTGTTGATCTTGATAACCCACAATCAAAGAATCAACGTTATGATAAAAGAGACTTTGTTGCTAGGAAACATGGTAAAGAAAGGGAACCTTGGGTTCAGAAACCCATGCCTTTTCCTCCTAAACCATCCAAGAAAAAAGATGATGAGGATTTTGAGCGCTTTGCTGAAATGATTAGGCCTATCTTTTTGCGTATGCGATTAACTGATGTGCTCAAAACAAATCCTTATGCTAAATATATGAAGGATATCATTACTAATAAAAGAAAGATACCGGAAGCTAAGATTTCCACCATGCTTGCTAATTATACTTTTAAGGGTGGAATACCAAAGAAACTTGGAGATCCCGGAGTGCCTACTATACCTTGCTCCATTAAAAGAAATTATATTAAAACTGCTTTATGTGATCTTGGAGCCGGTGTTAGTGTTATGCCTCTCTCTTTATATCGTAGACTTGACTTGAATAAGCTGACACCTACTGAAATATCTTTGCAAATGGCTGATAAATCAACTGCTATACCTATTGGTATTTGTGAAGATGTGTCTGTTGTGGTTGCAAACGTTACTATTTTAACGGACTTTGTTATTCTTGATATTCCCGAGGATGATAGTATGTCTATTATTCTTGGAAGACCTTTTCTTAATACTGCAGGGGCTGTTATTGATTGCAACAAAGGCAATGTCACTTTTCATGTTAATGATAATGAGCATATGGTACACTTTCCGAGGAAACAACCTCAAGTTCATATTATCAACTCCATTGGAAAAATTCCATCGATTATAATTGGAGGTTTTGAATTTCCTCTTCCTACTATCAATAATAAATATGATATACTTATTATAGGGGATGTGCATATCCCCGTTGAGGTAACTTAGTGTTATTCGAAATTTCTCCGGTTCCATGATTATCGAAATGAGTTTGTTAACAAGACTTGATCAACCTTGTTAGTGGATTCTTTTTGATGAGCATGAGATGGATGAAACTAGAAGCACAAACTTCTGTACCCTCTCTATATTTTCTGTTATTTAGTAGAAATAAAGTAAAAATAGTATTTTTCTGTCTGTTATCTGATTATCCGTGTAATATAAAAATAACCCGAAAATAAAAGTCCTCAGAATGACATGCCAAATTAATATGATTTTTTTGGGAATATTTTAAGATTTACTGTGCAAAAATCACCGTGGGAGGAGCTGCCACCTGGCCACAAGGGTGGTGGGCGCGCCCCCCCTATAGGGCGCGCCCCCTGCCTTGTGGGCCCACGGTGGCCCTCCTCCACTTATTCCAGCACCCATCTTCTTCCTCCATCTCACACAAACCCGAAAAACCAACTCAAGCACGAGTTCCAGCCACTTTTGCTGTGATTTTCGATCTCCTTGCTCAAAGCACCTCTCGCAAAACTGCTTGGGGAGATTGTTCCTTGGTATGTGACTCCTCCATTGGTCCAATTAGTTTTTGTTCTAGTTCTTTATTCATTGCAAATTTGTGCTGCATAGGTGACCATGTTCTTGAGCGTGCATGTCAAATTTATATGGTTCCAAGTAGTTCTAATGCTTGATATAGGCTCTAGGCACTTGTGGGAGTAGTTGCTATCAGTTTTATTGAGTTTGATTCACTTTTATTTTGAAGTTACTAAAAATTTCAGAATTTTTCAGCGATAAACAATATGCTTAGGAAGATGTTCCAAGGTGGTTCCTCTAAGAAGAAAGGACCTAGAATTGCTATGCGCGATGCTGACGAGGATCCACCAAGAGACGCTCCAGTACGGCCTTGCGAATGGCCATCGGAAAATTTTATGGACCGTGCGGGAATTAAAGAAGAATTCAAAGCATATTTGCGCAATGCCGGTCTGGAGGATTTTGAGGCTAACAAATGCCCCCAGTATCATGATCTCACAAGTTCATTTGTGAGGAGGTTTGAGTATTCATCTTCGCGCAAAAGGAAGATATGTTATTACTAGAGAGGAGGCAGAAGAGTACGAGAGGAGAGCGGAGCCAGCTCGACTCCACGCTGCAGCTCAGCAGGTGATAACCGCTGCACATCAGTATGATCCCAACTATCCTTCCTCATCCACAGTACGGCCCCAACAACTATTATTATGGATATCCGCCAGGCCAGCCGTGGCCATAGACCAACTTAGGCCAAAAGCCTAAGCTTGGGGGAGTACGTATTTCTCCCCGACATTACATTTATGTTCACACACACTCATTGCTAGATGTCGGTGCTCATCCTTTTTCATTGTATTATCCATGCTAGTTTATTTTCCTTTTTTATGCTTTCTTCTTGTGTGTTTAATAAACCTTAAGAAAAAACCAAAAAAATTAGTAGTAGTTTATTTTTCTACTGTAGTAGTAATAATTAAAAAGAAAACCAAAAAATATTTCCCGTTCTTCTTTTGCTTGTTGGGAGATTTCCCGTGTAAATAGTTTTATTTCTTTTCTTTGGGGGTCAGTAGGAGAAGACCATAATTAAATTGTTGAAGTGGCTCTTATATGCATTATTGTTGAATTAACCAAAGAGCCCATATTGCCTTGTCTTCTCCTATTTATTGAATGCTCACAGATTCCAGCTTATTCCAATGCACGTGCACTCTTATTATTATTCACACCGTTCGGTCGTGCATGTGAAAGGCCATTATGATGATATATGATGAACTGACTGAGAGGAGAAAAGTTGGTATGAACTCGACCTCTTTTGTTTTTGTAAATATGATGAGTCCCTCATTCTTGATTCAGCTTATTATGAATAAACATGTTTGCAATGACAATTAGAGATCGTAGTTGCTTGTGCCATGCTTGATTAGCTATGAGTTATAATGATTTACCTTGTGTGCCAACATGCCATTAAGATGATTATGATGTGGTATGATGGGGTGGTATCCTCCTTTGAATGATTTAAGTGACTTGACTTGGCACATGTTCACGCATGTAGTTGAAACAAATCAACATAGCCTTCACGATATTTATGTTCATGGTGGATTATATCCTGCTCATGCTTGCATCCAATGTTTATTAATTTTAATGCATGTACATGGCTGTTGTCGCTCTCTAGTTGGTCGCTTCCCAGTCTTTTGCTAGCCTTCACCTGTACTAAGCGGGAATACTGCTTGTGCATCCAATCCCTTAAACCCCAAAGTTATTCCAGATGAGTCCACCATACCTTCCTATATGCGTTATCTACCTACCGTTCTAAGTAAATTTGTATGTGCCAAACTCTAAACCTTCAAATAAACATTCTGTTTTGTGTGCTCGAATAGCTCATGTATCAACAAAGGATGTCCTTATCTTCCGTGTTAGGCGGGTTATTCTCAAGAGGAGTGGACTCCGCTCCTCATTCACGAGAAAATGGCTGGTCACCGGGATGCCCAGTCCGATGCTTTATGCAAACTAAATCAAAATTAATTGCAAACAAAACTCCCCCTGGGACCTGATGTATGTTGGAGGCACTCGTTGTTTCGAGAAAGCCATGGATTGATGTTTGTTGGTGGAGGGGGAGTATAAACTTTACCATTCTGTTTGGGAACCGCCTATAATGTGTTTAGCATGGAAGATATCGCCATCACTTAGTTGTTACGTTGACAATGAAAGTATACCGCTCAAAATACAATTTACCTCTATTGCAAAACCGAGCTCTGGCACCTCTACAAATCCCTGCTTCCCTCTACGGAGGGCCTATCCATTTACTTTTTTGTTGAGTCATCACCCTCTTATTAAAAAGCACTAGCTGGAGAGCACAGCTGTCATTTGCATTCATCACTATTAATTTACGTTGGGTGTGACTATGATTGGATCTCTTTTACCATGAATTACAATGTCTAGTTAGTCCTTGATCTATAAAGGTGCTCTGCATTTATGTTTTGCGGTCTCAGAAAGGGCTAGCGAGATACCATCTTGTTATATCATATTATGATTGTTTTGAGAAAGTGTTGTCATCCGAGATTTATTATTATGACTTGCTAGTTGATTATGCTATTGATATGAGTAATTATGAGACCTGAGAATTATAGCAAATGTGGTTAGTTATGATTTATGCTGAAAACTTGAATGCTGGCTTGAAATAGTTACAACAACAAGAGCAAACAGAGTTTGTAAAAGTTTTTCTTTCTTTCAGTTTGTCAACTGAATTGCTTGACGACAAGCAAGGGTTTAAGCTTGGGGGAGTTGATACGTCTCCGTCGTATCTACTTTTCCAAAAACATTTGCCCTTGTTTTAGACTCTAATTTTTATGATTTGAATGGAACTAACCCGGACTGACGTTGTTTTCAGCAGAATTGCCATGATGTTGTTTTATGTGCAGAAAACAAATATTCTCGGAATGACCTGAAACTCCACCGGAGGTCTTAGAAAAAATAATAAAAAATCCTCGCCAAATATGAAGACCAGGGGGCCCACACCCTTCTCACGAGGGTGGGCCCCCCCTAGGGCGCGCCCCCTACCTCGTGGGCCCCCTGGAGACCCTCCGACGTCAACTCCAACTCTATATATTTGCTTTCGGAGAGAAAAAATCAGGGAGAAGAAATCATCGCGTTTTACGATACGGAGCCGCCGCCAAGCCCTAAAACCTCTCGGGAGGGCTGATCTAGAGTCCTTTTGGGGCTCCGGAGAGGGGGATTCGTCACCGTCGTCATCATCAACCGTCCTCCATCACCAATCTCATGATGCTCACCGCCGTGCGTGAGTAATTCCATCGTAGGCTTGCTGGACGGTGATGGGTTGGATGAGATTTATCATGTAATCGAGTTAGTTTTGTTAGGGTTTGATCCCTAGTATCCACTATGTTCTGAGATTGATGTTGCTATGACTTTCCTATGCTTAATGCTTGTCACTAGGGCCCGAGTGCCATGATTTCAGATCTGAACCTATTATGTTTTCATGAATATATGAGAGTTCTAGATCCTATCTTGCAAGTCTATAGTCACCTACTATGTGTTATGATCCGGCAACCCCGAAGTGACAATAATCGGGACCACTCCCGGTGATGACCATGGTTTCAGGAGTTCATGTATTCACTATGTGCTAATGCTTTGTTCCGGTTCTGTATTAAAAGGAGGCCTTAATATCCCTAAGTTTCCAATAGGACCCCGCTGCCACGGGAGGGTAGGACAAAAGATGTCATGCAAGTTCTTTTCCATAAGAATTTATGACTATATACGGAATACATGCCTACATTACATTGACGAATTGGAGCTAGTTCTATGTCACCCTATGTTATGACTGTTACATGATGAACCGCATCCGGCATAATTATCCATCACTGGTCCGGTGCCTATGAGTTTTCCATATACTGGTTTATGCTTATTTACTTTTCCGCTGCTACTGTTACAATCACTACAAAATACCAAAAACATTACTTTTGTTGTCTTTACTTTTGTTGCCGTTACCACTACTATCATATTGCTTTGCTACTAAACACTTTGCTGCAGATACTAAGTTTCCAGGTGTGGTTGAATTGACAACTCAGCTGCTAATACTTGAGAATATTCTTTGGCTCCCCTTGTGTCGAATCAATAAATTTGGGTTGAATACTCTACCCTCGAAAGCTGTTGCGATCCCCTATACTTGTGGGTTATCAGAGCACAAAATAAAAACTACTTAGTGATAAAGCAAATAAGCACACACAAGAATATTCACCCCACGCTATAACTCCCCGGCAATGGCGCCAGAAAATGGTCTTGATAACCCACAAGTATAGGGGATCAATTATAGCCTCTTTCGATAAGTAAGAGTGTCGAACCCAATGATGAGCTAAAGGTAGAACAAATATTCCCTCAAGTTCTATCGACCTCTACGCACGCTTAACCTTCGCTTTACATAGAACAAGTATGAAACTAGAAATACTTTGTAGGCGATATTGGATAGGTTTGCAAGATAATAAAGAGCGCGTAAATAAAAGGTAGGGGCTGTTTAGATGAAGACACAACTAAGTTAGTTTTAGTAGAGAGATTTTTGTCACACAAGAAAGTTATTTGTCCCTAGGCAATCGATAACTAGACCGGTTATCATTATTGCAATTTTATTTGAGGGAGAGGCATAAGCTAACATACTTTCTCTTCTTGGATTATATGCACTTATGACTGGAACTCTAACAAGCATCCGCAACTACTAAAGATCATTAAGGTAAAACCCAACCATAGCATTATAAGGCATGAAGTCCTCTTTATTCCCATACGCAAACAACCTACTTACTCGGGTATGTGTTTCTATCACTCACGCCACCCACCATAAGCAAATCATGAACATATTGCAAACCCTACAGTGGGGATCCCTCACGCTTGCGCGACACGGAGAACACCATAGGATAGCACCAATAATAAAACATGCAACTCAAACCAATCACGATCATCAATTAAACCATAGGACAAAACGGATCTACTCAAACATCATAGGATAGCCATACATCATTGGGAAATAATATATAGTGTTGAGCACCATGTTTAAGTAGAGATTACAGCGGGTAAAAGAGGGGTTACACCGCTGCATAGAGGGGGGAAGAGTTGGTGATGATGGCGGTGAAGTTGTTGGTGTAGATTGCAGTGATGATGATGGCCCCGGCGGCGTTCTGGCGCCACCAGAAGAGAGGGGGAGAGAGCCCTCCTTATCCTTCTTCTTCCTTGACCTTCTCCCTAGATGGGAGAAGGGTTTCCCCTCTGGTCCTTGGTATCCATGGCATGGGAGGGGCTCTCGCCCCTCCAAGATTGGATCTGTCTCTTTGTCTCTCTCTGTTTCTGCGTTGGCTGATTCTGCCCTTTCACCGTTTCTTAAATTCCCGGAGATCCGTAACTCCGATTGGGCTGAATTTTGGACACGATTTTATCCGGATATTGGCTTTCTTGCGGTGAAAGAAGGGCACCAACCGCCTTAAGGGCTGGCCACGAGGGCTCAGGGCGCGCCTGACCCCATGGGGCGCGCCCCCTGCCTCGTGGCCCCCTCGGGCATCGTCTGATGTTGATTCTTCTTCCCAAAAATAAAATATATTCCAAAAAAATCTCCGTCAGTTTTTATCCCATTTGGACTCCATTTGATATGGATTTTCTGTGAAACAAAAAACATGCAACAAACAGGAACTGGCACTGGGCACTGGATCAATATGTTAGTCCCAAAAATAGTATAAAAAGTTGCCAAAAGTATATGAAAGTTGTATAATATTGGCATGGAACAATCAAAAATTATAGATACGATGGAGACGTATCAAGGGGCATCATGTACGCCTCTGTATCATGGTGAGCAAATCTCACAAGACTAGATAGCAGCAAGCAGGGTGTCTTGAAAAGCTTAGGCCTCGCTTCGATGATGGTTGTGTGCATGTCCCTCGAGCATGCAGCCAGCCACAGGGCGCTCAACATATCCATACACAAACAACAGAGGTCGAGGATGTCACTAGGGAGATTGCTCCAATCGTGGCTCATATGGATGATGCACGGTTCGCGTTCGGCCATGGTGGAGTTTGGAAGGTGGGGTTTTTTGGGGCTTGATTTACGGGGGAGAAGGCTCTCGGTGCTGGAGCGGCTAGCAAGGGAATAGTGGTACTGGGGGAGGCGAGTGAGGCGAGGGTACGTAGGGGCATAGTGAGATGATGAAGAGTGACCTCAGGATCTCCGGCGAGATGGATATGGAGATGGAGTTGTGCTAGGGGAGAGGGAGACGAGGCGAGGCATGCTATACAGCGGCGGTGACACTGACTGCATAGTGCACAAGGTGAGGCTGACTTTGGTAACTCGAACACGCCGCTTGGACTAGTGTCACCTCAAGTGCAGGGTATTGTCACTTCATTGTGAGGACCGAATGAATAATATTTTGACCATCAACTGTACCACAGTTGTACTACTACTAGTAGGAGTATTAGGAACATGAGTAGTAGTGTATAGCGGAAATAGGTCTCCCATGCTAGCATGCCTCTGGGTTCACTTCATCCTCTAGGTATCATCTATATTGCGAGCAGAACCAAATTCTCATGCATGCGGAAGCGCAAAGAAGGCCTTTTCTTTTTTGAGGATAACTGCATATTTCTTAACCAGAGAATGTTGTATCTCCCACGCACACGCCAATATCCATCCGAACCAGCTACGACACATTTTTTATATCCGTTTGCATAGATCCCACCTGTCAGGAGGGGTGCGGAAATAAAAAGGAATCATAAAGTATCTCGTCGCGGTGATTCAAAAGAGTCACTAGTACGCGTAGGTGCTATACAAACGGTTTTTAACCCCTTTCCGCGATAGCATTTGGAACCGTCGCCTAGTGAGCGACGGTGATAGGGGGGTCCTTCCCACATGACCCAGAAACCATCGGGGATAGGGACCCTACAATACTCCTACTCATTTCTGCTCGCATTGCCATCACAGTCGGTATTTTGTGGTGCTACGTTTACAATGTGCGGCCCATCACAAACGGTTCACTATTATAGAACGTGTATGATAAGCATACAATCACACACATTCGCTTTTCCCAAACAGTATGCGATAACTAATTAAGAAGATTAGCTAATCGTCATACGAGTGTCGGACAGGATTACGAAACGTCGGACCATCGTAACATCATCGTACACGACAACTATCACACACACTATTCCACGGTGCAATGTTTACAATGCATACTTCATCAAAAACAATTCATGGTTGCGAATCATGTACGATAAGGCAACTAACACAAATGTTTAGTTTGCCCGCACCATTTGTAATATTCTCTCACATCACACACGCTTTGCAAACGGCAACTGTGTGCATGCTTGCACACGTTTCCTCTCTGTGAACTGTCTCGGATTATAGTGTATATCACAAACGTTTGCGTTTTACCAACTGTGTGTGCGGTAACAACCTAGAGAGCATAATTTCACCGTAATTTAATTGCTTCTATTTCAAATTGTACCGGATTTGAATTTGAATTTGAATGTATGCTACAGCTTTATTTATATCCATCAGGTTCGAACAACCAATGCATTATTCGATTCATAGGTACATATGTTCAAGAATTACATAAGAACCAAATAAAGAATGATGAACCACAGTTCTATACTTGTACTATTAAAGACGGTAAAGAAAGAGGCAAAATACATTCTGGTTGCTGAACAAGGTGAAGCGGAATGCCCATATTGTGCCCTCCTCCATGCAGAAGGCACGCACGACTCTAGTCCAACCCCTTGTGAAGGCCGACCGCCCATCCTTCACGGTCTTCATGAAAACATCTAGATAATCATCATTTTCTGGTAGAAATGATTTAACGTTTGCATGCCCACCAATCATGTAGTTTGAGAGGTAATCTTGAGTAAACTGCTTTGGCAACTACTGCAAAGGAAAAGATTCAGACATTGTCATCTGACACAACTCATTATGGGAAATAAAAGAAGGATGCAGAGTTCTTACTTACCGTCCTGCAGTTCGTTGTTATCTTGGATAAAGTGTAAACAAATAGTTTAATTGCCATCTTTGGACCCATTTTACTAACAATCCTTCCTCACTTGATGCTGGTTCATCGATATCTCATTGCCCCATATGCAGAAAGGGTCAAAGCGCGGATCTTTACCAATGACATATGTACCTAAAAGCACCAAGTTAATATTAGAAGCTAAACATCAATTGCATAATGATGTAGTAAAACACTCTTTTATGATACTCCCTCCATTCCTAAATATTTGTCTTTCTAGCGATTTCAACAAGTGACTACATACGTAGCAAAATGAGTGAATCTACACTCTAAAATAAGTGTATATACATCCATATGTGGTAGTCCATTTGAAATCTCTAAAAAGACAAATATTTAGGAATGGAGGGAGTATCTTATAACATCCAATATACTAACATATTAGATGAATTAACATCTTATACTATGGGCCGGAAGGAGTTTAGTGCATTCTTACAAATTATTGGTTGACTAACTGTTGTTGTATCCATGGGTTACAGTTAGTTTGAGCTAGTTCGGGCTCAAATAGCCCTAAAGTATATCTAAACAATAGGGGATAATTGGAGCTAGTTCTCCTAGTGCATTTATTGTCAATCTAACCATGCCATCCAAACAACTCTTTGGATGGACTTAGTTCAGGGTTAGTCATGAGCTAGACACTAACTCTAACCTCTAGCTAAGTTGAGTATCCAAACAAGGCAATGTTGTTGTTTCTGCTGCTGCTCTTCTACGTATATCTAGACATCATTAGAACATTAATGTAACACTCTTCCTTGTTGCTATGTAACCTAGGATTGCATATTTAGACATTAAGTACAGTGCAAGTTGCTATGTATCAGATATATTACATATGGTCCTAGTTAACCTAACGATAAATGGGTTGTAGATATATTCAGTTAAAAGTCTGATTCACCGATTAGTCCCTTATCAGCCCCCGGCCTATATGGTACCAGCTACCGATATCCTAAACAGTGAGCAGATATAAGCCATGGGATGAAACTAACCTCGATGGAAAACAACAGTCGTTCCCAAAATTGTACTGTGTAGGTATATCGATAAGCATGTTAAGCACAACAGGCTAAACATAAACCAAAATTATCCATGGTAGACAAAATAATCTCCAAAAGATAGCTTCAGTGTGCAGGTTTAAGCACGCTAGTAAAGCAAAACAAGTGGAAAGGTGTGTTAATTGCAACAGGCCTAACATTTAAAAACAAGCAAATTGTCATTCAAACTGGTATTGTGAAGGTCCAAAGTACAATAGTTATTGTTAAAAAACGAAAAGGCATGTTAACTGCAATATCCTTAACAGCAACCAAATATCATAATTCATAGTGGTATTATTGAAACTGTTATTGATGAAATTGAACTGCACTGCAAATAGTTGCACATATAGAGTATCACATTGTGAAGAACTAAAATAAACAAGTCATAAGGCCATCCCTAGCCGATCCTTTAGTGGATATACATACATACATACATACATATATATATATACTCCAACAATTTTAGGCCTTTTCTAGTCGATCCCCTAAACTTAACATTGTAAGCTTCAATTTGATCAAGTTCAAAGCAGGTTCAACCGAAAGTAGCATGCATTCAAACATAAACATAGATAGTTTGCATAACCGAACATAAAACATAAATTTAAACTAAGCTAAACTACTTTCGATCAAAGTTGAGGTCGAGCCAATCCTTCCTCATCATGTACGGTGTGCCGCGAGCCAGGTCCTGGCCGGTGCGGTCGTCGGGGTCGTTGGGGAAGGCACTCCTCCACTCATCGATGTCGATATCCTTGTCCTCGGGGCCCACCTCGATGCCCTCCGTGCCATCGTCGTCGCCGCCTTCAACCTTGTTATCGGAGGAGAGCGCGATAACCTTGCCGCCCTCCGTGCCGGCAAAGATCGCCCGCTCCACCTCCATGAGCTCCGGATGCTGTCGGCGGAGCTCTTGCATGTAGGCCTCGTCGGCGGCCTCAGCCTTGAGTCGCTCCCACGCCTCGCGGGCCTCCCATGCCATAGCCGAGCTCACCACCCCTGGCTCTGGCGAAACGAGGTCGACTGGACATGTGCCGAAGGAGAAATTGAGCCTAGACGCCGCGCCATGGTAGCGTACCTGCCAGCGGTCGAACTCCATGGGCGCGAACTCGGCCGTGTGGAAGCTATCGAGCCACCGACGGCTGTGGGTCTCCCGATCTGTAATCTCGGCGACCCACGTCCCCCACCGCCCCTGCCGGACCCTGAGGCAGGACCTCGTCGGCTGTCGGGTCCAAGGGAGGACGGGGAAGTCCTCGATCCGGCGTAGGGGCACGGCAGCGGGCGGATTGAGGGATCGGCGACGTCGGATCAAGCCTGCGGAGGGCGACGTGGACACCTCGGCAGCCACCTTGCCGGCGTCGAGCGAAAAGGTTGTGATAAACCTCTTTTTGGCCATTGGCTTCTTGAGCTCCTCGGCACATAGGCAGAGGTTGAGGGTGGAGGCGCCGGCGATGGCGGTGACCTACCAATGGTTTTGAGGGTTGTTTGTGTCTGTGTGAGCGGAGGTTTTGGGGAGTGTGTGGTGTGTGTGGAGGTGGGAGGGGGGCAAGGTGGTGTTTGAGGAAATACTGCGGCAACTGAAAATTTTACTAGGAAGAAGTAACAAGGTGGGGCTACTAAAAATTTGGATCAAGGGCGAGCAGATATTTTTGATATTGCGAGGGATGCAGAGGCGGGAGTAAAATGCCGGGGCTACTGAAAATTTGAATCAAGGGACTGGAGCAGAGCGGGAGTAACAGACATCGCACACGGTCTGCACATACAAATCGTGTGCTATCAAACATTAAAACCTTCCAGGCGGTAGATATTTTCGAGATTACGAAGCAGTAATATTTTCGAAAATGCGAGGGATGTAGAGGCGGGAGTATTTGGGGAGCGATCTAGTGTGCTTGACACGCCGGCTGTGGACTGTAGCCGACACACCTTCTCACGTAAGCCATAGGCGTACTATAAAGTGATGGTGCTCCAGGATATTTTGTACTACATCTCACACGGTTGGTGATAATAAGCTGTGTGGGGTCTACTTGATTTTTCATCTTGATTTGACTTACATAATGGGGTCACAACGGCAATGGATGATGTTTGAATGGCTAGACCTTTTATCTGCAGTGAACATGCAATTATATGTGTGTCATAAAAGAATTGGAATTATTCAGGGTTCATTTGGACATTTTATACATTAAACTAGTTTTCTAGCCATTTCAGTGCGCAATTCAAAATTAAAGTACATGCACATGCTCCGGCGCATATAAATTGGTTGAAAAATCAAATATGTGTCCTTAGGTGCATGCTTAGGTCCCATGCAAGAAATGGGAATGAATTTCAAACACCAAGGCACTGTTGATTGCCGGCAAAACGTTGAGATACCTAGTTTTTAAATTCTAGTAAATCCCAAACTCATCTGAAATTCATGAAACTTGGCATGGTATCATGGAGCGGCATCAACATGCCATGGTAAAAAATTTGTCCCATTTGGGGACAGGTTTGCGTATAAGCTTCTCACAAATCAGAGCTTCTCACAACAAGCGTGATGGTTTCGGTACGGAACGTGCCACCTTTGGGGACGAAACGATAACCATTGCCTCTTATTGTTTTGAAAAAATTTCTAGTGCCAACATACAACAACAGGAGTGTTGTGTTAAGTTTTGGAATTTTTGGGGGTTCGCTTGGACATTTTTATACATTAACTGGGTTTTCTAGGCATTTTATGTGCATAATTCAAATTTGAAATACATGCACATGCTCCAGTGCATACAAATTGCTTGAAAAATCAAATCTGTGTCCTTGGGTGCATGCTTAGGTCCCATGCAAGAAAAGGGAATGAATTTCAAACACCAGGGCACTGTTGATTGCCGGAAAAACATTGAGATACCTGGTTTTTGAATTCTAGTAAATCCAAAACTTGTCTGAAATTCATGAAACTTGGCAATGCTATCATGGAGCGGCATCAACATGCCGTGGTAAAACATTTGTCCAATTTGGGGTAGGTTTGGGTATAATCTTCTCACAAACCAGAGCTTCTCACAATAAGTGTGATGGTTTCGGTAGGGAGCGTGCCACCTTTGGGAATGAAATAATATCTGTTGCCTCTTATTGATTTCCAAAATTTTCTAGTGTCAACATAGAACAACAGGAGTGTTGTGTTTAATTTTAGAATTTTTGGGGTTCGTTTGGCCTTTTTTTATACATTAATTGGGTTTTTGGGCATTTAATGTGCATAATTCAAATTTGAACAACAAGCACATGCTCCAGTTGACCAAAGTTGGTTCAAAAATCACATGTGTGTCCTTGGGTGAATTTCTAGGTGTCATGCAAGAAATGGGAATGAAATTCAAACACCAGGGCACTGTTGATTGCCGGCAAAATGTTGAGATGCCTGGTTTTTAAATTCTAGTAAATCCAAAACTCGTATGAAATTCATGAAACTTGGCATGCTATCATGGAGCGGCATCAGCATGCCGTGGTTAAATTTTTGTCCAATTTGCGGCGGGTTTGGGTATAAGCTTCTCACAAACCAGAGCTTCTCACAAACTAGAGCTTCTCACAACAAGCGTGATGGTTTCGGTAGGGAACGTGCCACCTTTGGGGACGGAACGATATTTGTTGCCTCTTATTGCTTTCAAAAAATTTCTAGTGTCAACATAGAACAACAGGAGTGTTGTGTTTAATTTTGGAATTTTTTGGGGTTCGTTTGGCCTTTTTTATACATTAATTGAGTTTCTGGGTATTTAATGTGCATAATTAAAATTTGAACTACAAGCACATGCTCCAGTTCACCAAAGTTGGTTGAAAAATCACATGTGTGTCCTTAGGTGAATTTCTAGGTCCCATGCAAGAGATGGGAATGAATTTCAAACACCAAGGCACTATTGATTGCCGGCAAAACGTTGAGATGCCTGGTTTTTAAATTCTAGTAAATCCAAAACTCATCCGAAATTCATGAAACTTGGCATGCTATCATGGAGCGGCATCAACATGCCGTGGTAAAAAATTTGTCCCATTTGGGGCAGGTTTGGGTATAAGCTTCTCACAAACCAGAGCTTCTCACAATAAGCGTGATGGTTTTAGTAGGGAACGTGCCACCTTTGGGGACGGAACGATATCTGTTGCCTCTTATTGCTTTCAAAAAATTTCTAGTGTCAACACAGAACAAATCGGAGTGTTGTGTTTCATTTTGGAATTTTTTGGGGTTCGTTTGGCCTTTTTTATACATTAATTGAGTTTCTGGGCATTTAATGTGCATCATTCAAATTTGAATTGCAAGCACATGCTCTAGTGCACCGAAGTTGGTTGAATAATCACATGTGTGTCCTTGGGTGAATTTCTAGCTCCCATGCAAGAGATGGGAATGAAATTCAAACACTAGGGCACTATTGATTCCCGGCAAAACGTTGAGACACATGGTTTTTAAATTCTAGTAAATCCAAAACTCGTCTGAAATTAATGAAACTTGGCATGCTATCATGGAGCGGCATCAACATGTCATGGTAAAAATTTTGTCCCATTTGGGGCACGTTTGGGTATAAGCTTCTCACAAACCAGAGCTTCTCACAACAAGCGTGATGGTTTCGGTAGGGGACGTGCCACCTTTGGGGACGGAACGATATCTGTTCCCTCTTATTGCTTTCAAAAAATTTCTAGTGTCAACATAGAACAACATGAGTGTTGTGTTTAATTTTGGAAATTTTCAGGGTTCGTTTGGCCTTTATTATACATTAATTGAGTTTCTGGGCAGTTAATGTGCATAATTCAAATTTGAACTACAAGCACATGCTCCAATGGACCAAAGTTGGTTGAAAAATCACATGTGTTTCATTGGGTGAATTTCTAGGTCACATGCAAGAGATGGGAATGAAATTCAAACATCTGGGTGTTGTGGCTCGGCCGGAAAGATTGAGAAACATGGTTTTTTAATTCCTGTAAATCCAAAACACGCCTGAAAATCATGAAACTTGGCATGGTGTCATGACATGGCACCAACATGTTGTGGTAAATTTTTTTATCCTATTTGCGAAGGCGCACACATTAACAATCAACAAAGTCATTTTGGAACAAGTTTGTCATGTTACAAATCGGAAACACAAGTATTATTGAAACCGTGGGTGTTCCACTTACCAATTACGTGCCGCCACACATCCCCTTTTTTATTGGCTAGGAGGTGTCATGCGGGGTAGTTATTTGAGTACAAGAGGTGTGCGATCAGACCCCTGCGCGTGCTCATCAGGAGGAGAGCCCTTCGAGCACTACCCAACGCACACCTCCCTCCCAACATCTCCACTAATGGCGCCCGAGCCCCTGTTCTATGGCGTGGCTATATGTCTCACTGGACTGAGATTTAAGAGAGAAAAATGAAAATCTGAAAATAAAGTTTTGCACGATCTTGATGTAAGTTCCAACGGACCTATATAGCATCGAATGAGAATTATAGCAAGCATGATGAATATAAGGACGATGACAGTGGGTAATAATTGTCTTATATATTTAGGAACATAATTATAAAAAAGCCACATGCGGCAATGCCTGACACAAGGGCAAAAGAAGAAGGAAGACAACGATCTGGCTCACTGATCTCTACTTTCTTGATGCGTTGCTACAGGCCGCGTGAACTAGTCTCCACGACGAGTGAAGATGAGCTCTTTCTTGTCCCCAAGATGCTGCTTGAGAGCATCTACGGATTCCTCCACCAGCCTTCTGCGCTCGATGCGCAGCATGGCATTCTCGTCCATAAGTTTCTCGACGATGATGTCGGTCCTCTTCAACAAGGCAGTGGTCTCCTCCTGCTGCTCCGCACTTCCAACGATCTTCGCCCTCAGCAGGTTGCGCTCGGCCCGGAGCTTCGCATTGCTCTCATTTAGTTGTCGGATGACGCCGGTAGCCTGTTCAAAAGAGGCTTTCATGTCTTCCTGCAACCTCGCCCAGTCGCAGATCGGATCCATCTGGCTACGGACGATTGCATGTATGCGCCTGTAAGAGTCCTTGCTTGCGTGCGAGACATTTTCCCAGGCCACGCGGCACGAGAGGACATCTCTGTTGCATTCGTGGTGCGGCGGGACATCTCTTCTGCTTCCGCGGCACAGCCGGACCAGTCTGCTGCATCGACGGCGCGACGGGACCTCTATGCTTCTACGGCCGCGCAGCGGGACATGTCGGTTGCGTTCGCGACGAGGCGGGACATCTCACATGCTTCCGCTTCCATGCTCGCATATCCCTGGTGGCAATCTCTCAACCCAAAATTCATGATGGCCATGGCAGACACAAGGGAACGATGATGAATGACTTGTTTGTTTTTCTAGATGAGGACTTGAGGAGGAATGTGCAGTCATGATATCGCTTGAAGCTACGTCGGTATTTCCCCAAAGAGGAAGGGATGATGCAGCATAGCGGCGGTAGGTATTTCCCTTAGATATGAAACCAAGGTTATCAAACCAATAGGAGAACCAAGCAACCCAACATTAACAGCCCCTGCACACAAATAACAACCACTCACAACCCAACGTGTTAAAGGGATTGTCAATCCCTTTCAGGTAATGGCGCCTCAAACGGTGTGTGGACGGGAGAAAGTTGTGATAGATTGAATAAATAGATCGTACATAAAATAAAGTGCAGCAAAGTATTTTTTGTATTTTTAGTTTAATAGATCTGAAAATAAAAGCAAGAGAAAATTAGATCACAAAGGCAAATATATGAGAAAGAAGACCCGGGGGCATAGGTTTCACTAGTGGCTTCTCTCGAGAAAAATAGCAAACGATGGGTGAACAAATTACTATTGCGCAATTGATAGAACCTCAAATAATTATGACGATATCTAGGCAATGATCATTACATAGGGATCACCTCTAAGATTAGTAGACCAACTCCTGTCTGCATCTACTACTATTACTCCACACATTGACCGCTATCCAACATGCATCTAGTGTATTAAGTTCATGGAAAAACAGAGTAATGCAATAAGAACGATGACATGATGTAGACGAGATCCGTTTATCTATGGCGGTAGATATAGATCCCACCTTTTTATCCTTAGTAGCAACGATACATACGTGTTAGTTCCGTTTTTGTCACTAGATCAAGCACTGTAAGATCGAACCCACTACCGAGCACCTCTTCGCATTGCAAGATAAATAGATCAAGTTGGCCCAACATGTTGGGGAACATAGTAATTTAAAAAAATTCCTACGATCACACAAGATCTATCTAGGAGAAGCATAGAAACGAGCGGGGAGAGTGTGTCCATGTACCCATGTAAACCGAAAGCGGAAGCGTTTAGTAACGCGGTTGATGTAGTTGAACATTTTCACGATCCAACCAATCCAAGTACCGAACGTACGGCACCTCCGTGTTCAGCACACATTTAGCACGATGACGTCCCTCGAGCTCTTGATCCAGTTGAGGATGAGGGAGAGTTCCATGAGCACAATGGTGTGGCGATGGTGATGCTGAAGTTACCGGCGCAGGGCTTCAGCTAAGCACTACAACAATATGACCGAGGTGTTAACTGTGGAGGGGGGCGCCGCACACGGCTAGGAACAATTGATGTGTGTTCTAGCGGTGCCCTCCCCACGTATATCAAGGAGGGAGAGGGAGGGAGGCATCCTAGGGCACGCCCAAGTAGGAGGAATCCTACTTGGGACCCTAGTCCAATTCGCCCCCCCCTACCATATTTGGACAAGGGGAAAGGAAGGAGGAAGGAGGGGGGGAAGGAAGTAGGAGTCCTACCTCATACTTTCCTTTTCCTCCTCTCCTTTCCCTTTTGTCCCCATGTGGCTGGCCCTATAGGGGGTGCACTAGCCCCTTGTGGGCTGGTGTGTTCCCTTACTTGGCCCATTAAGCCCATATCTTTGCCGGGCGTTGCCCGGAACCCCTTACGGTGACCCGGTATCACCTGGAACACTTCCGGTGTCCAAATATCATCGTCCTATATATGAATCTTTACCTCTCGGCCATTTTCAGACTCGTCGTCATGTCCACGATCTCATCCAGGACTCCGAACAAACTTCAGTCATCAAATCACAAAACTCACAATACAAATCGTCATCGAACGTTAACCGTCATCAAACTTCACACATGACCGAAACACAACTCCGGTCAATAACCAATAGCGGAACCTGGATGCTCATATTGGTTCCTACATATTCTACGAAGATCTTTATCGGTCAAACTGCATAACAACATACGTTGTTCCCTTTGTCATCGGTATGTTAGTTGCCCGAGATTCGATCGTCGGTATCATCATACCTAGTTCAATCTTGTTACCGGCAAGTCTCTTTACTCGTTCCGTAATGCATTATCCCATGACTAACTCATTAGTCACATTGCATGCAAAGCTTATAGTGATGTGCATTATCGAGAGGGCCCAGAGATACATCTCCAATACACGGAGTGACAAATCCTAATCTAGATCTATGCCAACCCAACAAACACCTTAGGATACATCTGTAGAGCATCTTTATAATCACCCAGTTACGTTGTGATGTTTGATAGCACACAAGGTGTTCCTCCAGTATTCGGGAGTTGCATAATCTCATAGTCAGAGGAACGTGTATAAGTCATGATGAAAGCAATAGCAATAAAACTAAACGATCATGATGCTAAGCTAATGGATGGGTCTTGTCCATCACATCACTCTCTAATGATGTGATCCCGTTCATCAAATTACAACACATGTCTATGGTCAGGAAACATAACCATCTTTGATTAACGAGCTAGTCAAGTAGAGGCATACTAGGGACACTCTATTTTGTCTACGTATTCACACATGTACTAAGCTTCCAGTTAATACAATTCTAGCCTGAATAATAAACATTTATCATGATATAAGGAAATATAAATAACAACTTTATTATTGTCTCTAGGGCATATTTCCTTCAGTCTCCCACTTGCACTAGAGTCAATAATCTAGTTCATCGCCATGTGATTTAACACCAATAGTTCACATCACCATGTGATTAGTTCACATCGCCATGTGACTAATACCCAAAGGGTTTTACTAGAGTCAATAATCTAGTTCACATTGCTATGTGATTAACACCCAAATAGTACTAAGGTGTGATCATGTTTTGCTTGTGGGAGAAGCTTAGTCAATGGGTCTGTCACATTCACAGTCGTATGTATTTTGCAAATTTTCCATGTCTACAATTCTCTGCATGGAGCTACTCTACCTAATTTCTCCCACTTTCAATATGTATTGCAGATTGAGACTCAGAGTCATCTGGATCGGTGTAAAAGCTTGCATCGGTGTAACTCTTTACGACGAACTCTTTATCACCTCCATAATCGAGAAATATCGCCTTAGTCTTCTAAGGATAATTTTGACCGCTGTCAAGTGATCCACTCCTGGATCAATATCGTACCCCCTTGCCAAACTCATGGCAAGGTACACAATTGGTTTGGTACACAGCATAGCATAACTTATAGAACCTATGGCTGAGGCATAGGGAATGACTTTCATTCTCTTTCTATTTTCTGTTGTGGTCGTCTTTTGAGTCTTACTCAACTTTACACCTTGCAATACAGGCAAGAACTCCTTCTTTGACTGTTCCATTTTGAACTACTTCAAAAATCTTGTCAATGTATGTACTCATTGAAATTTTTTATCAAGCGTCTTGATCTATCTCTATAGATCTTGATGCCCAATATGTAAGCAGCTTCACCCAGGTCTTTCTTTGAAAAAACTCCTTTCAAACACTCCTTTATGCTTTCCAGAAAATTCTACATCATTTCTGATCAACAATATGTCATTCAGATATACTTATCAGAAAGGCTGTAGTGCTCCCACTCACTTTCTTGTAAATACAGGCTTCACCGCAAGTCTGTATAAAGCTATATGCTTTGATCAACTTATCAAAGCGTATATTCCAACTCCGAGATGCTTGCACCAGTCCATAGATGGATCACTGGAGCTTGCACATTTTGTTAGCACCTTTAGGATTGACAAAACCTTCTGGTTGTATCATATACAACTCTTCTTCAATAAATCCATTAAGGAATGCAATTTTGATATCCATTTGTCAGATTTTGTAAAATGTGGCAATTGCTAACATGATTCAAATAGACTTTAAGCATCGATACGACTGAGAAAATCTCATCATAGTCAACATCTTGAACTTGTCAAAAACCCTTTTTGACAAGTCGAGCTTTGTAGATAGTAACACTACTATCAGCGTCCATCTTCCTCTTGAAGATCCATTTATTCTCAATGGCTTGCCGATCATCGGGCAAGTCCATCAAAGTCCACACTTTGTTCTCATACATGGATTCTACCTCAGATTTCATGGCCTCAAGCCATCTGTCGGAATCTGAGCTCATCATTTCCTTCCTCATAGTTTGTAGGTTCATCATGGTCTAGTAACATGACTTCCAAAACAGGATTACCGTACCACTCTGGTGCGGATCGTACTTTGGTTGACCTACGAGGTTCGGTAGTAACTTGATCTGAAGTTTCATGATCATCATCATTAACTTCCTCACTAATTGGTGTACGCATCACTAGAACTGATTTCAGTGATGAGCTACTTTCCAATTCAAGAGAAGGTACAATTACCTCATCAAGTTCTACTTTCCTCCCACTCACTTCTTTCGAGAGAAACTCCTTCTCTAGAAAGGATCCACTCTTAGCAACAAAGATCTTGCCTTCGGATCTGTGATAGAAGGTGTACCCAACAGTTTCTTTTGGGTATCCTATGAAGACGCACTTCTCTGATTTGGGTTTGAGCTTATCAGGCTGAAAATTTTTCACATAAGCATCGCAACCCCAAACTTTAAGAAACAACAGCTTATGTTTCTTGCTAAACCACAGTTCATACGGTGTCGTCTCAACGGATTTTTAGATGGTGCCCTATTTAACGTGAATACAGATGTCTCTAATGCATAACCCCAAAACAATAGTGGTAAATCGGTAAGATACATCATAGATCACACTATATCCAATAAAGTATGGTTACGACGTTCGGACACACCATTATGATGTGGTGTTTGCTACCTCTTGAGCATGCGTTAGTTTTCCCATGAAGAGGAAAGGGTGATGCAGCGAAGCAGCGTAAGTATTTCCCTCAGTTTTTGAGAACCAAGTATCAATCCAGTAGGAGACCACGCGTGAGTTACCTCGTACCTAGACAAACAAATAAGAACCTCGCAACCAACACGATAAAGGGGTTGTCAATACCTTCATGGCCACTTGCAAGAGTGAGATCTGATAGAGATAATAATAATAAGATAAATATTTTTGGTATTTTTATGATATAAATTGAAAGTAAAGATTGCAGAATAAAGTAGATTGGAAACTTGTATGATGGAAAATAGACCCGGAGGCCATAGGTTTCACTAGTGGCTTCTCTCAAGATAGCATAAGTATTACGGTGGGTGAACAAATTACTATTGACCAATTGATAGAATTGAGCATAGTTATGAGAATATCTAGGTATGATCATGTATATAGGCATCACGTCCATGAAAAATAGACCGACTCCTGCCTACATCTACTACTATTACTCCACACATCGACCGCTATCCAGCATGCATCTAGAGTATTAACTTCATAAGAATAGAGTTACGCTTTAAGCAAGAAGACATGATGTAGAGGGATAAACTCATGCAATATGATATAAACCCCATCTTTTTATCCTCGATGGCAATAATACAATATGTGTCGTTTCCCCTACTGTCACTGGGATCGAGCACCGCAAGATTGAACCCAAAGCTAAGCACTTCTCCCATTGCAAGAAAGATCAATCTAGTAGGCCAAACCAAACTTATAATTCGAAGAGACTTGCAAAGATAACCAATCATACATAAAAGAATTCAGAGAAGATTCAAATATTGTTCATAGATAATCTTCATCATAAACCCACAATTCATCGGATCTAGACAAACACACCACAAAAGAAGATTACGTCGAATAGATCTCCAAGAGAATCAAGGAGAACTTTGTATTGAGATCCAAAGAGAGAGAAGAAGCCATCTAGCTACTAGCTATGGACCCGAAGGTCTGCGGTAAACTACTCACACATCATCAGAGGGGCCATGGAGTTGATGTAGAGGCCCTCCGTGATCAATGCCCCTCCGACGGAGCTCCGGAAAAGGCCCCAAGATGGGATCCCTTGGGTACAAAAGGTTGCAATGGTGGAAATAGGGTTTCATGGTGCTCTTGGATGTTTTCGGGGTACGTAGGTATATATAGGAGGAAGAAGTAGGTCGGTGGAGCCACGAGGGGGAAGGCGCGCCCAGGGGGTAGGCGCGCCCCTGCCTCGTGGCCGCCTTGTTGGTTGCTTGACGTCCACTCCAAGTCCTCTGGATCATTTTTGTTCCAAAAATCACGCTCCCAAAGGTTTCATTCCGTTTGGACTCCGTTTGATATTCCTTTTCTGCGAAACACTGAAATAGGCAAGAAAACAGCAATTTCGGCTGGGCCTCCGGTTAATAGGTTAGTCCCAAAAATAATATAAAAGTGTAAAATAAAGCCCATTAACATCCAAAATAGATAATATAATAGAATGGAACAATCAGAAATTATAGATACATTGGAGACGTATCAGCATCCCCAAGCTTAATTCCTGCTCGTCCTCGAGTAGGTAAATGATAAAAACAGAATTTTTGATGTGGAATGCTTTCTAGAATATTCTTCAATGTATTTTTCTCTATTGTGGCATGAATGTTCAGACCCGAAATATTTAATATAAAAGTTTATTATTGACATAAAAATAGTAATACTCCACGGATGCTAATCAGGCAATTATGTCTTATCAAAATACCATAGCCAAAGAAAACTTATCCCTACAAAGTCATATAGTTTGGCCATGCTTCAATGTCATCACACAAAATGCTCTCATCATGCACAACCCCGATGACAAGCCAAGCAATTGTTTCATACTTAGCCTTTTCAAACTCTTTCAACTTTTACGCAATATATGAGCGCGAGCCATGGACATAGCACTATGGGTGGAATAGAATATGATGATTGAGGTTGTGTGAGAAGAGAAAAAGGGAGAAAGTCTCACATTGACGCGGCTAATAAATGGGCTATGGAGATGCCCACCGATTGATGTCAATGCAAGGAGTAGGGATTGCCATGCAACGGATGAACTAGAGCTATAAATATATGAAAGCTCGTCAAAAGAAACTAAGTGAGTGTGCATCCAACTTGCTTGCTCATGAAGACCTAGGGCATTTGAGGAAGCCCCTCATTTGAATATACAAGCCAAGTTCTATAATGTAAAATTCCCACTAGTTTACGAAAGTGACAACATAGGAGACTCTCTATCATGAAGATCATGGTACTACTTTGAAGCACAAGTGTGGAAAAAGGGTAGTAACATTGTCCCTTCTCTCTTTTTCTCTCATTTTTTTATTTTTTATTTGGGCCTTCTTTCTTTTTTTGGCCTCTTTTCTCTCTTTTTTTCGTCCGGAGTCTCATCCCGACTTGTGGGGGATTCATAGTCTCCATCATCCTTTCCTCACATGGGATAATGCTCTAATGATGGTCATCACACTTTTATTTTCTTACAACTCAAGAATTACAACTCGATACTTAG
Organism: Triticum urartu; assembly: GCF_056163025.1. Classification (NCBI taxonomy): domain Eukaryota; kingdom Viridiplantae; phylum Streptophyta; class Magnoliopsida; order Poales; family Poaceae; genus Triticum; species Triticum urartu. The sequence goes on from NC_141875.1 coordinate 264,431,767, forward strand.
AAAAAAAATATGACTATGTGAATGCCTCCGGCGATGTACCGGGATTGCGATGAATCAAGAGTGACATGTATGAAAAATTAAGCATGGTGGCCTTTCCACAAATACAATGTCAACTACATGATCATGCACAGCAATATGACAATGATGATGCATGTCATAATAAATGGAACGGTCGAAAGTTGCATGGCAATATATCTCGAAATGGCTATGGAAACGCCATAATAGGTAGGTATGGTGGCTGTTTTAAGGAAGATATAAGGAGGCTTATGTGTGATAGAGCGTATCATATGACGGGGTTTGGATGCACCGGCGAAGTTTGCACCAACTCTCAAGGTGAGAAAGGGAAATGCATGGTACCGAAGAGGCTAGAAATGATGGAAGGGTGAGAGTGTGTATAGCCTCAACATTAGTCATAAAGAACTCACATACTTATTGCAAAAATCTACAAGTCATCAAAACCATGCACTACACGCATGCTCCTAGGGGGATAGATTGGTAGGAAAAGACCATCGCTCGTCCCCGACCGCCACTCATAAGGAAAGCAATCAAAGAACACCCCATGCTTCAAATTTTTCACATAGAGTTTACCATACGTGGATGATACGGGACTTGCCAACTTCAACACAAGTATTCATCAATTTCACAATTACTCAACTAGCACACCTCTAATATTACCACCATTATATCTCAAAACCATCTATCAAGCATCCAACTTCTCTTAGCATTTAAAATTTATAACCAAAGTGAATTACCATGCTGTTCTAAAGGACTCTCAAAATGATATAAGTGAAGCATGAGAGATCAATTATTTCAATAAAATAGAACCACCGTCGTGCTCTAAAAGATATAAGCGAAGCACTAGAGAAAATATTATCCAACTCAAAAGATATAAGTGAAGCACATAGAGTATTCTAATAAATTCCAATTCATGTGTGTATCTCCCAAAAGGTGTGTACAGCAAGGATGATTGTGGTAAACTAAAAAGCAAAGACTCAAATCATACAAGATGCTCCAAGCAAAACACATATCATGTGGCAAATAAAAATATAGCTCCAAGTAAAGTTACCGATGGACGAAGACGAAAGAGGGGATGCCTTCTGGGGCATCCCCAAGCGTAGGCTTTTGGTTTTCCTTGGATTTTACCTTGGGGTGCCTTGGGCATCCCCAAGCTTAGGCTCTTGCCACTCCTTGTTCCATAATCCATCAAATCTTTACCCAAAACTTGAAAACTTCACAACACAAAACTTAAAAGAAAATATTTGTGAGCTTCGTTAGTAAAAGAAACAAACCACCACTTCAAGGTACTGTAACGAACTCATTATTTATTTATATTGGTGTTAAACCTACTATATTCCAACTTTTCTATGGTTCATAAACTCTATTAATCGATTGCGATTAACCTCTCAATTAATTGATTAGCATACAGGATTAACCTCGCAATCAATCAATTGGCATGAATAACGATGAAACTAAACTGCCCGGAGCATCGATTGGCATTCATGGCCTGATTAGTCATCGTTCGGTATTGAATCTCATGCATGTTGGCCGCTGCACCCCAACCGGCTCCTCCGTTGGTGCCCGTGCCCCATCCGACCATGCCGCTAGGGTCCATTACCCATCCGACCGCGCTACTAGGGTCCGTCCCCATCTGGCCACACCGGTCGCGTCGACGCGTAGCCGCCAATGCACTCCGCACCGCGCAGTCGGGGTTGACCAGGTAGCGAACGCGTGCTTTAGGGTCCATGTTGGCGTTTCACCCCGTGCACTATGTTGGATAGAGAAGGCCAGATGGTACAAAAGGCCCAGTAGACCCAATTGAACGCGAGACATCCAAAAAAGTCACCGGAGCAGCAGCCCGAAAAGCCCAACTTAGCCTGGCGCGCGAGTTAGCGCTTGCGTATGAGATTTGGTGGGATTAACAGCGAATCTGATGCCAAAAACGACTAAAAGTGGTGATCTAACGGCTAGAAAGGCTAATGGCCTGAGAGGGCTGGGAGGATGCTCGGTTTTAGTATATATAAATTACTAGCCATAGATTCATCAAAATAAGCAAACAACACACGAAAAACAGAATCTGTCAAAAACAGAACAGTCTGTAGTATCTGTAGGTTTCGAATACTTATGGAACGCCAAAAATTCTAAAATAAATTTTTGGACGTGAGAAATTTATCTATTAATCATATTCAGAAAGAATTAACTAAATATCACACTTCAGTAAAAAATGGCAGCAATTCTCGTGAGCGCTAAAGTTTCTTTTTTTACAGCAAGATCAAAAAGACTTTCCCCAAGTCTTCCCAATGGTTCTACTTGGCACAAACACTAATTAAACACAAAAAACACAACCAAAACAGAGTATAGGTAAATTATTTACTACTAAACAGGAACAAAAAGCAAGTAATAAAAATAAAATTGGGTTGCCTCCCAACAAGCGCTATCATTTAACGCCCCTAGCTAGGCATAAAAGCGAGGATAGATCTAGGTATTGCCATCTTTGGTAGGCAATCCATAAGTGGCTCTCATAATAGATTCATATGGTAATTTAATTTTCTTTCTACAGAAGTGTTCCATGCCTTTCCTTCACGGAAATTGGAACCTAATATTCCCTTCCTTCATATCAATAATTGCACCAATCGTTCTAAGGAAAGGTCTACCAAGAATAATAGGACATGAAGGATTGCAATCTATATCAAGAACATTGAAATCTACGGGAACATAATTCCTATTTGCAACAATAAGAACATCATTAATTCTTCCCATAGGTTTCTTAATGGTGGAATCCGCAAGGTGCAAGTTTAAAGAACAATCATCAAATTCACGAAAACCTAGCAAATCACACAAAGTTTTTGGGATCGTGGAAACACTAGCACCCAAATCACACAAAGCATAGCATTCATGATCTTTAATTTTTATTTTAATTGTAGTTTCCCACTCATCATAAAGTTTTCTAGGGATAGAAACTTCCAACTCAAGTTTTTCTTTGTAAGATTGCATTAAAGCATCAACGATATGTTTAGTAAAAGCTTTATTTTGACTATAAGCATGAGGAGACTTTAGCACGGATTGCAACAAGGAAATACCATCTATAAAAGAACAATTATCATAATTAAATTCCTTGAAATCCAAGATAGTGGGTTCATTGCTATTTAAAGTTTTGACCTCTCCAATCCCACTTTTATCAATTTTTGCATCAAGATCTAAAAACTCTAAATCATTGGGACGCCTTCTAACTAAAGTTGACTCATCTCTAGTCCCATCATTATCAAGATTCATATTGCAAAACAAAGATTTAATAGGGGACACATCAATAGCTTTTAGATCTTCATCTTTATTCTCATAAAAACTAGAAGAACACGCTTTCACAAAGCAATCTTTTTTAGCACACATCCTAGCGGTTCTTTCTTTGCACTTATCAATGGAAATTATCATAGCTTTCAGAGACACGTTGATATCATGCTTAGGTGGAATAGATCTAAGTTTCAAAGAATCAACATCAAGAGAAATTCTATCCACGTTCCTAGCCAACTCATCAATCTTAGACAATTTTTCTTCAATCAAGGCATTGAAAATCTTTTGCGAACTAATAAATTCTTTAATACTAGATTCAAAATCAGAGGGCATCTTATCATAATTTCCATAAGAATTGTTGTAGGAATTACCATAATTATTAGAGGAATTACTAGGAAACGGCCTAGAATTAAAATTACCTCTATACGCATTGTTACCAAAATTGTTCCTACCCACAAAATTCACATCCATAGATTAATTATTATTCTCAATCAAAGTAGACAAAGGCATATCATTGGGATCAGTAGGAGTACTATTATTAGCAAACAATTTCATAAGTTCATCCATCTTTCCACTCAAAACATTAATATCTTCAATTGCATGCACCTTTTTACTAGTAGATCTTTCAGTGTGCCATTGAGAATAATTAACCATAATATTATCTAGGATTTTGGTAGCTTCTCCTAAAGTGATTTCCATAAAAGTGCCTCCCCTGGCCGAACCTAAAAGATTTCTAGAAGCAAAATTCAATCCGGCATAAAAAATTTGTATAATCATCCATAAATTCAAACCATGTGTAGGGCAATTACGTATCGTTAATTTCATCCTCTCCCAAGATTGTGTAACTGTCGGCGTTTTGAGAACGGGGGTCCCCAGACTTGCCTGCCTGCGGCGTGGCTCAAAGGGGGGCCCAGCACGGCCCATCTTCATCAACACGGACCCAAGACCCTCGCGAGGGGCCAAGCCTCGCGGGGCGGACGACGCGGAACTTCCTTAGGCACTACCTCATCAGGCTGGCTCGCGAGGAGGCGGAGAGATCAAGGCGGGGTACCTCATGAGGTGCCCGTGACGCAAGCCATGACGACCATAGGCGCCAGGCGGGCGCCAGCCGCACAGTGTCCTCCTTTCCTCTTTGGTGCAAAGGGAGCAAGCGCAGGCGAGAGCATCAAGCAAAGGCACCCGTTTCGGTGCAACAAGACCAAGACTAGTCCAACGGCAGGGAAGAAGTCATTGTGGAGCCCAAGCCAGCGTCACCACCAGAGTCTTTGGCAGGCAAGGACCAACTTTAGTCAGGATAAGTGTACCAGATGTTCCCCTTCAAAATGGCCAATTATTGGCGCCCTTCCTGCTCAATATTTGGGAAGAGGCCCAGGGCCTTTGCCTATAAATAGGACCAGCCACCCACAGGGTAGGGGGGTTGGAGATCGATCAGAGAGAGAATCGAGAAGAGAGAGAGAGAAGGGTGGCTGAACTCCTCCTAGCAGTTCATCCCCCCAGCCAAGAACAGACCCTCGTGAGGCTGTTCTTCCTTGTATTGCTCATCATCATCAGCCCAAGAGGCAATCCACCACACCACACACTGGAGTAGGGTATTACACCACAACGGTGGCCCGAACCAGTATAAACCCTGTGTCTCTTGTGCTATTCTTTCCATAGCCTAGATCTTAGCAAGGCGGAGGGGTGCAGGTAGGTAGGAGGCGAGATCTCCGCGCGCACCCCAGTGTTCGAACCTCAAGGGTCTGCCGGAACCCGAAATCTGACATTTGGCGCGCCAGGTAGGGGTGCGCCGGAATCCACCTACTACCGCTTCGTGCCCCCTCGCGTCGTCATCACCTTGTCCGGCGACCAGGCGGGCAACCCAGATCCATGGGCGGCGTGGACCGCCCACGCAGAGCCGCTCGCCTCGGGCGACCCCATGCCCCAGGCAGCTTGCGGTCCGCAGGGCGCTGCGGGCCGCGGGTGACGCGGACGGGCTTCGACAGCTCTCACACCGCGGCAGGCGCGGTCGGCAGCAAGGGCCTCCAATCACGCCGGGACCACGACACCGTACACCCGCTGGGAGCAGGCGAACTCGAGGGCCGCGCTCACGTTGGCCCGAGAGCTGCTGCAGTGCAGGCTGCTGGTGGGCGGCCGCGATGTGCTGCTGGAGCGGGTGGCAGAGCTCCTGGGCTTCGCCGCCTCAGGGGCTCACCCCTTCTGCACCCAGCTCTCATCTCAAGCCCAGGGCGGCCCGCGCGGGGGCTCCGCGCGCACCCGCGGGCTCCAAGGCTACTCCAACGCCAGCGAAGCTGTCGACACCGGACCGGCAGCGGCGCCGCCCCCGCTCCCGGTCCGCGAAGAAGAAGGGCTCGACGCGACCCATGGCCCCAGTGGATAGCCGTGCTACCACCCCACGGTGGGCGCGTCAAGCAGAGCTACGTGGCACGCGGAGCACTACGGCATGGCCTTCGGGATGACGGGGCCAGAAGAATACGTGTCCCTCATGATGGACCAAGGACACCCTCACGAGGGCGAACAAGGCTCGCTCCTCAGCCCAAGCTGGGGGGACGAGGCGCCAAAAGCTGAGCCCTTCCAGGAGTCCCGGGACGGTCCCACTGGCCACGCTGGAGGCAACGATTATCGGGTACCTCTAATTCCTCAGGAGCAGACATACGCTAATCATGGATCGCAGGAGGTGCAGGTCGCCACAGCGAGCAGCTGCCCCGCTCCCACAGTCTCCTACCCCTCGGGAGGAGGGTGCAGGGGGCTGCAAGAGAGGGGCCGAGATACGACATCACCACCGCGGCGTTCGGAGCAAGGTGTTCTCAAGAGGTAGGCCCTCTGCTGGGGAGGTGCCTCAGGGCCTGCCCCTGGCGGAGGACCCGTGGTCGTCGGGGGAACCGCTGGCGACCGCTCTACCCCATCGGTGGCGTCCTGGTTTCCGGTCATCGTTGATGGCACTAGAGTGTGGCGCAAGGCGGGGCCCTCGTGTGGCGATATGAAGCAAGGCCGGTACCTGTGAAGAAGGCCCAGTGCCTATGAAGCTCGCCGCCCCATGACACTCTCACGTAATAATGAGTGGGGCTGTACACGCCCCGGAGTCTCAGGGGTGCCGGCCTCAGGCCCTGGGGCTCCCTCCCACACCCAGTGGCAGCACTTAGCTCCGCGCTGGTGAGAAGACGTCCAAGACTAGATTAGGTGCCGGACGCGGCCTTTTGTCTGCTTTCGTTGCTTTTCCCTTTGGTTGTCGCTTTCGCCCGCTGGATTCAAGTTGGATTCGAATTTGAGATTTGCGTGTGTTCGGGGAAGGGATGCTTAGTCTCATTCGAGCAATTTCTTGCGTTTTGGTTACCACTTCGCCTCAGCTGCCTCCCCTCGTGAGCCCCTCGCGAGCCGGGTCAGGCCTAGCTTGCGCGCAGCCCAGACTGCCGCCGCCGCATCCTCTCAGGAGGGTGTTTTACTGCAGATCCTACGGATTCAATCAGGGAACACTCGGGACACCACAGCCTCCCACAGGCTACCTCAGGGCCAGCACAGGACAAAGGTAAACTAGCCGACCAGCGTGTCGCTTAAGCCAGCCACTTGGTGCGGGCGCATGGGCACTGTAGCGTCTACTAATATGATGAACACAAGTTTTACATGAGGGGCTCCCCCTCCAAAATGCTCTCACAGCCATCAGGCCAAAACCTGAGTTCTATTCATGTAGGGTAAGGAAGCAGGAACGATGCACAATCAGTCGGATAAATCCCCCAATGCGTCCTCAGGAGCACCACCCGAGCCGTTGCTGGCGTCGCTGAACTCTCCATCGCTATCCGCGTCGCCGCCAGCGGCGTCAGGACCGTTCACCACACCGTCCTCGTCGGCAGCCACGATCACGCCATCATCGTCTGAAGCGGAGGCACTGACAAGAGCATCCACATTGTCTTCCACCGAGTGTGACAGGTCGTCTCGGACGGCCTGGGGGACTGGGGCGATGGCGGCGTCGAAATCGAAGTGGGGATCCATGTTCCGGAGATGGCTGAAGACGTGGGAAAAGGCGCGCCCGAGCAGGGCGTGGCTCCTCTCCTCCACCAACCTGTCAGCCCTGACCGATCGCGCCTCCAGCTGCGTCACCACGTCGGTGAAGAACTGAAGGTTGCCGGCGTAGTTGACTACCTGCGGCTCGCCAACAGCCGCCTCGCAGATGTTGCCCAAGGCTATGTTGGCTCTCTCCCGGAGCGTGGTGAGCATGGGGCCGTGCTCATGCTCCAGGATCCGCCGCTGACGTATCTCGTCCGCATTCTGGCGCGCAACGACCTCAGCCTCCTCCACCCGCTGGCGAAGAAGGAGCACCTCGGCCTGGGAGATGGTTAACTCACCATGCGCCACCTCAAGGGCAGACCGGAAAGCATCGGCCCGCCGTGTCGCTTCCTCCAGCTTGGCCCTCAAGGCAGCAGTCCTGCCTTCAGCCTCGGCCCGGATCAACCCCAGCTTCTCCTCGAACTCGTGCTTGAGGTTCAAACGCGCCATCGCCACCCGACGTTCGACCTCCTCCAGGACACGGGCTTCCTGTGCGACGACATCATCCTCCGCCTACGTCACCAAGCGCTCCCTCATCTCTAGACGCTCGTACTCGCGGGTACGTTCGGCGGCTTCCAGCGTCAACGCCTCCTCATGCTTCTGGAGCTCTGCTGAATCGCCAGAGGCAACCTTCATCGACGCGAGGGCTGCCTCGCGCAGCTCCACCTGCTCCTCCAGTGAGTGGCACCAGGCCAGGAGCTCCCGAGCCCGCTCCTCTGCCGCCTTTCGCCGCCGGTCAGCTTCCCGGGCCTCCTCAGCGGCCCAAGATCGGGCCTCCAGAGAGGCCACCAGCGACGCCTTGGCCTCTGCGTCGTCAAGATCGCGCTGACGGCGCGCAAGGGCAATGGCGCCTTCCAGCTCGCGCCTCTCTGCAGCCAGGCGCAGGCCCTCGGCCTCAAGGCGCGCGTCTTCATCAGCAAGCTCCTCACCAAGCAGGCTCACCGCGTCAGCCGCCCTTTGAAGGAATCCTTGGCGAAGAGCGCGACGCTCCCGGGCGCGCTCGAGCACGTCTTCCACACTATCATTTGCCCCGAGCAAGCGCCGGGGGCCACGAATCAGCACTCCCCCTCCGGGCAGGGGGCTGGGGGCTGGCACCCTCGCGACGGCCGAGCACGCCACGCCAGAAGCCCGGCCAGGAGCCAGCCCATCCCCAGATGAAGAGCGCAGGGAGCGCCTCAGCCAATCGCAGTCCACGACCAAGCGAGAAGCCCACGACAGGCTGGCTATGCCACGAGAAGGCCCGCGAAGGAGGATCGCAAGGTGCGCAGGACCACGATGCACCTCGGGACGGTTCGCCTCTCCGATCGCCCTCACCACAAGGGCTCTGCTGCTCGGAGCGCTTGAGGACGGTGGAGGGGGCGAAGCCAAGGGGGACGGCACCTCGGCCGTCTCCACGAGCTCGGCTGGAAGGGGCCTGCGGAGCAAGGGTCAGTAAAAGCAACAGAAGGATCGGGAGCTAGGAAAGGAGAAGGCTTACTCATCAGTGGCGAAGTACTTCCTACGCTTCAGCAGGCGACAAGGGTAATCGTCACCCAGGGCCTCCTTTCTCTTCCGGAGGGCCTCAAAGTCCACGCGCAAGCAGCCCAAGAGTTGAGCGCAGGGATCGACCTGCGACGAAGACGGAGCGTCAAGGCGATCTGCGTCAGGGGCGCCTTCCTGATGCGCGCTGCCAATCGCCTCGCCAAGAGAAGCAGCCGGAGCCTCAGGGGCCTCAGTCGCAGGCGCTGAGGGTAGCTGCTTGTCACCCTCAGCCTCAGCGGCATGGGCCCCAAGAGCTGCTCCCTCATGAGCATCGCCCGGCGCTGTCACCCCGCCGGGAGCCCCCTCGGCCTCTGGTGCCTCATGCCTCCCTGCTCCGCTACTTGAGGAAGAGTCGCCTTGGCCGACTGGAAGGGCAGTCACCATCACTGGGTTCTCGCGAGGCCCCTGGAGGCCGGCGGGGCGCGACCCCCACTCATCAAACATAGGCATCTGCTTCACAAAATCGCCCCTGTTCTGGAAGAGGTACAGCAAGGCCCCTCCCTACTGTATGCTGCCAGGGTTGGGGTCCCCTCAGCACTTCGGGCATCAGGTCCTCTTCCTGGAGCCTCATACGATCATAACGCCCGCTAAAGGCCCACATCCGGCGGGAATGGCGTTGGAGAGGAGCAACGCGGCGTAGCAGGAACTCCTTCACCACCTTGGGCGCTGTCACGCCAAGCAACCTCAAGAACGCGAAGCGGTGCCAGACGAAGACGAGCCGGGGGCTCTCAAGCATCTCCTGGCCCCAGCCCGAATTGGGGACAACAGGTGAAGTTGGCTCCGATAGCAGGGGGCTGGGCACCCCTGCATCCACATACAGCCACCGCTCGCGGAACCCAGCCGCGGGCAGAGGGAGCCTGAAGTCAATCCCTGAGGCTGCTGTCTCAGACGCGGCAACAAAGCTCACGCACGCCCAGCATTGAGTAGGGTTGACAAGGCGCAGAGAGAAGAAGTGGCGCAGCAAGGCAACCGAAGGAAGGATGCCCATCATAGCCTCGCAAACAAAGGCGAAGACCGAAAGGAGGGTGATGGATTCAGGACCCAGATGCATCATGTGGATCTGGTAGTGGGAAAGCACTGCATTGAAGAAATCAGAAAAGGGAGGAACCAGACCCGCCCACAGGGCGTCGGCAAAATACGGGACCTCAGTGACTATCCTGTCGATGGAGAAGTGGGACGCGGGCCAGGCCGTCGTCCTCCCGCATTCGTTGAAGATAGTGGCTAGAGCAGAGCTGACCTTGCCCAAGCCCTCGGCGGGGGCCGCCAACAGCGGCGAGCAAGGCGGAGGCATGGGTTTCTTCCCTCTTCCCTTCTTCATCGGAGCCATGGCGATGGAAAGGGGGGAAGGTTCAAGATTGGGTTGAAAACAGAAGATGGAGTTCGAGCGGAGGAAGGACAGAGGGCGCTCGAGCAACAGAAAGGGGAGCGGCTGTGTATGATTACGAGTCCGCCTAGCATGGCGCAAAATAAGGGGGGCGTGGGGGAACAGTGCCACCCACGTCCAATCAACCGCCACGCGGCGCCCAAGGCCGCAGGCTGTTAGTGCCCGCGGCGCTTCGCTCTTGCCCTTCCGCCTCCCTGCACGGCCAAGTCCGGGCGTGCCTTGGGCCCGGGGGCTATTGTCGGCGTTCTGGGAACGGGGGTCCCCAGACATGCCTGCCTGCGGCCTGCGGCGTGGCTCAAAGGGGGGCCCAGCACGGCCCATCTTCATCAACACAGACCCAAGACCCTCGCGAGGGGCCAAGCCTCGCGGGGCGGACGACGCGGAACTTCCTCAGGCACTGCCTCATCAGGCTGGCTCGCGAGGAGGCGGAGAGATCAAGGCGGGGTACCTCACGAGGTGCCCGTGACGCAAGCCATGACGACCAAAGGCGCTAGGCGGGCGCCAGCCGCGCAGTGTCCTCCTTTCCTCTTTGGTGCAATGGGAGCAAGCGCAGGCGAGAGCATCAAGCAAAGGCACCCGTTTCGGTGCAACAAGACCAAGACCAGTCCAACGGCAGGGAAGAAGTCATTGTGGAGCCCAAGCCAGCGTCACCACTAGAGTCTTTGGCACGCAAGGACCAACTTTAGTCAGGATAAGTGTACCAGATGTTCCCCTTCAAAATGGCCAATTGTTGGCGCCCTTCCCGCTCAATATTTGGGAAGAGGCCCAGGGCCTTTGCCTATAAATAGGACCAGCCACCCACAGGGTAGGGGGGTTGGAGATCGATCGGTTGGAGATCGATCAGAGAGAGAATCGAGAAGAGAGAGAGAGAGAGAGAGAGAGAGAGAGAGAAGGGTGACTGAACTCCTCCTAGCAGTTCATCCCCCCAGCCAAGAACAGACCCTCGCGAGGCTGTTCTTCCTTGTATTGCTCATCATCATCAGCCCAAGAGGCAATCCACCACACCACACACTGGAGTAGGGTATTACACCACAACGGTGGCCCAAACCAGTATAAACCTTGTGTCTCTTGTGCTGTTCTTTCCATAGCCTAGATCATAGCGAGGCGGAGGGGCGCAGGTAGGTAGGAGGCGAGATCTCCGCACGCACCCCAGTGTTCGAACCTCAAGGGTCTGCCGGAACCCGAAATCCGACAGCAACATGGTCAAGATCAAGTTGCTTAAAATTCATAATATCGTTTCTAAGAGAGATGATCTTAGCGGGAGGAAAATACTTAGAGATAAAAGCATCTTTGCACTTATTCCAAGAATCAATACTATTTTTAGGTAAAGACGAAAACCAAGCTTTAGCACGCTCTCTAAGCGAAAACGGAAATAGCTTAAGTTTAACAATATCATTATCCACATCTTTCTTCTTTTGCATATCACACAAATAAACAAAGTTGTTTAGATGGGTAGCGGCATCTTCACTAGGAAGGCCAGAAAACGGATCTTTCATGACAAGATTCAGCAAAGCAGTATTAATCTCACAAGATTCAGCATCGGTAAGAGGAGCAATCGAAGTGCTAATAAAATCATTATTGTTGGTATTGGCAAAGTCACACGATTTAGTATTATCTTGAGCCATCATGACAAGCAAGCAATCCAACACACAAGCAAACAAGAAACAAGCAAAAGAGGCAAACTGGAAAAAGAGAAGGGGAACGGAAAAAGAGGGCGAATAAAATGGCAAGGGTGAAGTGGGGGAGAGGAAAACGAGAGGCAAATGGAAAATAATGTAATGCGGGGGATAAGATTTGTGATGGGCAGTTGGTATGTCTTGACTTGGCATAGATCTCCCTGGGAACGGCGCTAGAAATCCTTCTAGCTACCTCTTGAGCATGCGTTGGTTTTCCCTTGAAGAGGAAAGGGTGATGCAGCAAAGCAGCGTAAGTATTTCCCTCAGCTTTTGAGAACCAAGGTATCAATCCAGTAGGAGACCACGCGCGAGTCACCTCGTACCTACACAAACAAATAAGAACCTCGCAACCAACGCGATAAAGGGGTTGTCAATCCCTTCACGACCACTTGCAAGAGTGAGATCTGATAGAGATAATAATAATAATAAGATAAATATTTTTGGTATTTTTATGATATAAATTGAAAGTAAAGATTGCAAAATAAAGTAGATTGAAAACTTGTATAATGGAAAATAGACCCGGGGGCCATAGGTTTCACTAGTGGTTTCTCTCAAGATAGCATAAGTATTATGGTGGGTGAACAAATTACTTTCGAGCAATTGATAGAATTGAGCATAGTTATGAGAATATCTAGGTATGATCATGTATATAGGCATAACGTCCATCACAAGTAGACCGACTCCTGCCTGCATCTACTACTATTGCTCCACACGTCGCCCGCTATCCAGCATGCATCTAGAGTATTAAGTTCATAAGAACAGAGTAACACTTTAAGCAAGATGACATGATGTAGAGGGATAAACTCATGAAATATGATCTAAACCCCATCTTTTTATCCTCGATGGCAACAATACAATACGTGCCGTTTCCCCTACCATCATTGGGATCGAGCACCGCAAGATTAAACCCAATGCTAAGTACTTCTCCCATTGCAAGAAAGATCAATCTAGTATGCCAAACCAAACTGATAATTCAAAGAGACTTGCAAAGATAACCAATCATACATAAAAGAATTCATAGAAGATTCAAAAATTGTTCATAGATAATCTTGATCATAAACCCACAATTCATTGGATCTCGACAAACACACCGCAAAAGAAGATTACATCGAATAGATCTCCAAGAGAATCGAGGAGAACTTTGTATTGAGATCCAAAGAGAGAGAACAAGCCATCTAGCTACTAACTATGGACCCGAAGGTCAGAGGTAAACTACTCACACATGATCGGAGGGGCCATGGAGTTCATGTACAGGCCCTCCATGATCAATGCCCCCTCTAGCGGAGCTCCGGAGAAGTCTCCAAGATGGGATCTCTTGGGTACGGAAGGTTGTGGCAGTGGAAATAGGGTTTCGTGGTGCTCCTGGATGTTTTCAGGGTACGTAGGTATATATAGATGGAAGAAGTAGGTCGGTGGAGCCACGAGGGGCCCACAAGGGGGGAGGGCGCGCCCAGGGGGGTAGGCGCGCCGCCCTGCCTCGTGGCCGCTTCATTGGTTGGTTGACATCCAGTCCAAGTCCTCTAGATCACGTTTGTTCCAAAAATCACGCTCCCGAAGGTTTCATTCCGTTTTATATTCCTTTTCTGTGAAACATTGAAATAGGCAAAAAAATGGCAATTTGGGCTGGGCCTCCGGTTAATAGGTTAGTCCCAAAAATAATATAGAAGTGTAAAATAAAGCCCATTAACATCCAAAACGGATAATATAATAGCATGGAACAATCAAAAATTATAGATACGTTGGAGACGTATCAGTGTTCCAGGTGGCGTGAGTTGTGAAACTATTCCACATTGTTTTAAATGAAGGCCAAACTCGTAACTCAAATATTTGCCTCCGTGATCAGATCGTAGAAACTTTATTTTCTAGTTACGATGATTATCCACTTCACTCTGAAATTCTTTGAACTTTTCAAATGTTTCAGACTTATGTTTCATTAAGTATATATACCCATATCTGCTCAAATCATCTGTGAAGGTTTAGAAAATAACGATACCCGCCGCGAGCCTCAACACTCATCGGGCCACATACATCAGTATGTATTATTTCCAATAAGTCAGTTGCTCGCTCCATTGTTCCGGAGAACAGAGTCTTAGTCATCTTGCCCATGAGGCATGGTTCGCAAGCATCATGTGATTCGTAATCAAGTGATTCCAAAATCCCATCAGCATGGATTTCTTCATGCGCTTTACACCAATATGACCTAAACGGCAGTGCCACAAATAAGTTGCACTATCATGATTAATTTTGCATCTTTTGGCTTCAATATTATGAATATGTGTATCACTACGATCGAGATTCAATAAACCATTCACCTTGGGTGTATGACCACAGAAGGTTTTATTCATGTAAATAGAATAACAATTATTCTTTGACCTAAATGAATAACCATATTGCAATAAACATGATCCAATCATATTATGCTCAATGCAAACACCAAATCACATTTATTTTAGGTTCAACACTAATCCCGAAGGTAAAGGGATTGTGCGATGGTGATCTTATCAACCTTGTAATCACTTCCAGCACACATCGTGACCTCACCCTCAACTAGTCTCTATTCATTTTGTAACTCATGTTTCAAGTTACTAATCATAGCCACTGAAGCAGTATCAAATACCTAGGGGCTACTATGAACACTAGTAAAGTACACATCAATAACATGTATATCATATATACTTTTGTTCACTTTGCCATCCTTCTTATCCACCAAGTATTTGGGGCAGTTCCGCTTCTAGTGACCATTTCCTTTGCAGTAGAAGCACTTAGTTTCAGGCTTGGGTCTAGCTTTGGGTTTCTTCATGGGAGTGGCAACTTGCTTGCCATTCTTCTTGAAGTTCCCTTTCGTTCCCTTGCCCTTTTACTTGAAACTAGTGGTCTTGTCAACCATCAACATTTGATGATTTTCTTGATTTCTACCTTCGTCGATTTCAGCATCACGAAGAGCTCGGGAATCGTTTTCGTCATCCCTTGCATATTATAGTTCATCAAGAAGTTCCAGTAACCTGGTGATAGTGACTAGAGAACTCTATCAAACACTATCTTATCTGGAAGATTAACTCCCACTTGACTCAAGCGATTGTAGTACTTAAATATTCTGAGCACATGCTCACTGGTTGAGCTATTCTCCTCAATCTTGTAGGCAAAGTACTTGTTAGAGGTCTCATACCTCTCGACTCGGACATGAGTCTGAAATACCAATTTCTTGGAACATCTTATATGCTTCTTGGCGTTCAAAACGTTTTTGAAGTCCCAGTTCTAAGCCGTAAAGCATGGCGCACTAAACTATCAAGTAGTCATCATACCGAGCTTGCCAAATGTTCATAACGCCTGCATCTGCTCCTGCAATAGGTATGTCACCTAGAGGTGCGTCAAGGACATAATTCTTCTGTCCAGCAATGAGGATAACCCTCAGATCATGGACCCAGTCCGCATCATTGCTACTATCATCTTTCAACTTATTTTTCTCTAGGAACATATCAAAAATAAAATGGGGGAGCTATACACGAGCTATTGATCTACAACGTAGATATGCAAAAACTGTCAGGACTAAGTTCACGATAAATTAAAGTTCAATTAATCATATTACTTAAGAACTCCCACTTAGATAGACATCCCTCTAGTCATCTAAATGATCACGTGATCCATATCAACTAAACCATGTCCGATCATCACATGAGATGGAGTAGTTTTCAATGGTGAACATCACTACGTTGGTCATATCTACTATATGATTCACGCTTGACCTTTCGGTCTCAGTGTTCTGAGGCCATATCGGTATATGCTAGGCTCGTCAAGATTAACCTGAGTATTCTGCATGTGCAAAAATGGCTTGCACCCGTTGTATGTGAACATAGAGCTTATCAAACCCGATCATCATGTGGTATCTTGACACGATGAACTGTAGCAACGGTGCATACTCAGGGAGAACACTTATACCTTGAAATTTAGTGAGGGATTATCTTATAATTCTACCACCGTACTAAGCAAAATAAGATGCATAAAGGATAAACATCACATGCAATCAAAATAAGTGATATGATATGGCCATCATCATCTTGTGCCTTTGATCTCCATCTCCAAAGCACCATCATGATCACCATCATCACCGGCTTGACACCTTGATCTCCATCGTAGCATCATTGTCATATCACCAACTATTGCTTCAACGACTATCGCTATCGCTTAGTGATAAAGTAAAGCAATTACATGGCGATTGCATTTCATATGATAAAGCAACAACCATAAGGCTCCTGCCAGTTGCCGATAACGGTTACAAAACATGATCATCTCATACAACAATTTATATCTCATCACGTCTTGACCATATCATATCAGAACATGCCTTGCAAAAACAAGTTAGACGTCCTCTAGTTTGTTGTTGCAAGTTTTACGTGGCTGCTACGGGCTTCTAGCAAGAACCATTCTTACCTACGCATCAAAACCACAACGATTTTTTGTCAAGTGTGTTGTTTTAACCTTCAACAAGGACCGGGCGTAGTCAAACTCGATTCAACTAAAGTTGGAGAAACATACACCCACCAGCCACCTGTGTGCGAAGCACGTCGGTAGAACCAGTCTCATGAACGCGGTCATGTAATATCGGTCCGGGCCGCTTCATCCAACAATACCACTGAATCAAAGTAAGACGTTGCTGGTAAGCAGTATGACTATTATCGCCCACAACTCTTTGTGTTCTACTCGTGCATATAACATCTACGCATAGACCCGGATGCCACTATTGGGGAACGTAGTATTTTAAAAATATTCCTACGATCACGCAAGATCTATCTAGGAGAAGCATAGCAATGAGCGGGGAGAGTGTGTCCACGTACCCTCGTAGACCAAAAGCGGAAGCGTTTAGTAACGCGGTTGATGTAGTCGAATGTCTTCATGATCCAACCTATCCAAGTACCGAACGTACGGCACCTCCGTGTTCAGCACATGTTCAGCACGATGACGTCCCTCGAGCTCTTGATCCAGTTGAGGACAAGGGAGAGTTCCGTCAGCACGACGGCGTGGCAACGGTGATGATGAAGTTACCGGCGCAGGGCTTCGCCTAAGCACTACGACGATATGACCGAGGTGTTAACTGTGGAGGGGGGAGCCGCACACGGCTAGGAACAATTGATGTGTGTTCTAGCGGTTCCCCCCGCATATATAAAGGAGGGAGAGGGAGGGAGGCAGCCTAGGGCGCGCCCAAGTAGGAGGAATCCTACTTGGGCCCCTAGTCCAATTCGGCCCCCCTACCATATTTGGACAAGGGGGAAAGGAAGGAGGGGGGAGGGGAAGGAAGTAGGAGTCCTACTTCATACTTTCCTTTTCATCCTCTCCTTTCCCTTTCTCCCCACGTGGCTGGCCCTATAAGGGGTGCACCAGCCCCTTGGGGCTGCTGTGTTCCCTTAATTGGCCCATTAAGCCCATATCTTTGACGGGGGTTGCCTGGAACCCCTTACGGTGACCCGGTATCACCCGGAACACTTCCGGTGTCCAAATACCATCGTCCTATATATGAATCTTTACCTCTCAACCATTTCGAGACTCGTCTCATGTCCGTGATCTCATCCGGGACTCTGGACAAACTTCTGTCATCAAACCACACAACTCACAATACAAATCGTCATCGAACGTTAAGCGTGCGGACCCTACGGGTTCGAGAACTATGTAGACATGACCGAGACACATCTCCGGTCAATAACCAATAGCGGAACCTGGATGCTCATATGGGCTCCTACATATTCTACGAAGATTTTTATCGGTTAAACCGCATAACAACATACATTGTTCCCTTTGTCATCGGTATGTTACTTGCCCGAGATTCGATTGTCGGTATCATCATACCTAGTTCAATCTCGTTACCGTCAAGTCTCTTCACTCGTTCCGTAATGCATTATCCCGTGACTAACTCATTAGTCACATTGCTTGCAAGGCTTATAGTGATGTGCATTACCGAGAGGGCCCAGAGATACCTCTCCAATACATTGAGTGACAAATCCTAATCTAGATCTATGCCAACCAAACAAACACCTTAGGATACATCTGTAGAGCATCTTTATAATCACCCAGTTACGTTATGACATTTGATAGCACACAAGGTGTTCCTCCGGTATTTGGGAGTTGCATAATCTCATAGTCAGAGGAACATGTATAAGTCATGATGAAAGCAATAGTAATAAAACTAAATGATCATTATGCTAAACTAATGGATGGGTCTTGTCCATCACATTATTCTCTAATGATGTGATCCCGTTCATCAAATGACAACACATATCTATGGTCAGGAAACATAACCATCCTTGATTAACGAGCTCATCAAGTTATCTATGTATTCACACATGTACTAAGTTTCCGGTTAATACAATTCTAGCATGAATAATAAAAATTTATCATGATATAAGGAAATATAAATAACAACTTTACTATTGCCTCTAGGGCATATTTCCTTCAAAACAAAACCCAAATATTTGAGAAGAAATATGAGGCTATAGGAGATCATGCATAAAAGAGATCGATGAAACTCAAATACTTTCATGGATATGAAAAGATATATCTGGTCGTAAACTCAAAGTTCATCGATCCCAACAAACACACCGCAAATGAGTTACATCATATGGATCTCCAAGAGACCATTGTATTGAGAATCAAGAGAGAGTTGAAGCCATCTAGCTACTAACTACGGACCCGAAGGTCTACAATGAACTACTCACGCATCATCGGAGAGGCACCAATGGAAGTGGTGAACCCCTCCGTGATGGTGTCTAGATTGGATCTCGTGGCTCTGGACTCTGCAGCAGCTGGATGAATATTTTGTCGACTCCCCTAGGGTTTTGGGAATATTGGGGTATTTATAGAGCAAAGAGGCGGTCCGGGGGGCACCCGAGGTGGGCACAACCCACCAGGGCGCGCCTGGGCCTCCTGGCACGCCTTGGTGGGTTTTCCCCT
The DNA here is from genome assembly GCF_056163025.1 of Triticum urartu. NCBI lineage: Eukaryota > Viridiplantae > Streptophyta > Magnoliopsida > Poales > Poaceae > Triticum > Triticum urartu. Next base: position 264,450,610 of record NC_141875.1, read on the forward strand.
CCTCGAGACTCCCCCTAGGTGCAACCAGGGCCCAACATCTTCCTTCTGGTCCATAAAAAATCTCTGTAAAGTTTCGTCACATTTGGAGTCTGTTTGATATTGATTTTTTGCGATGTAAAAAAATGAAAAAAAAAAGCAACTGACACTTGGCACTATGTCAATAGGTTAGTACCAAAAAATGATATAAAATGACTATACAATGATTATAAAACATCCAAGATTGATAATAAAACAGCATGTAACAATCAAAAATTATAGATATGTTGGAGACGTATCAGCATCCCCAAGCTTAACTCCTACTTGTCCTCGAGTAGGTACGTGATAAAAATAAATTTTTTGATGTGGAGTGATGTTCATCATGTCATATCATATTCTTTTCTTTATAGCATGGACATTTGGGCTTTTATGTGATTCAAAGCAATAGTCTAGTTTTGACATAATAATTTAGATACTCTAGCATATCAACAAGCAACCATGTCTTTTAAAATATCAATGCTAAAATAAGTTATCCCTAGCCCATCATGCTCAAACATTGATCCATTCATGAAACACACTCGAATATTAACTACACCCAATACTTAAGCATGATCATATTGCCTCCTAGTTGGTGCTTTTATAAGAGAAGATGGAGACTCAAAATCAAAATTGCATAATGTAAAAGAAGGGCCCTTTTCAGAGGGAAGTAGGGATTTGTAGAGGTGCCAGAGCTCAAAGCGAAAAACTTAGAGATAAAAACATTTTGGGAGGTGTATCCATCCCACCAGCGAAAATGACTTAGAGTTCCCAATACTTTCCATGCATAGATATATCATAGGCGGATCCCAAATAGAAAACAAAGTTTATTCCTTTTTCCACCATAACTTTCACTTTCCATGGCTAACCGTATCCACGGGTGCCCTCCATACCAACACTTTCCAAGGAATTTATTATTTGACAACATAAAGTAAATTCATTTGTTTTTGCATTTTGGGACTGGGCATCCCTAATACCTTTTCCTTACTCTCGAGCAATGGCAAGTGAATAAGCACTCATCTTGAGAATAACACATCTATCCTTGGAAATATTAGCCACCCCTCATCGCTCTGCGAATGAAACAAACACACAAAAGGGAAGTTTGTTTTGAAAATTAGAGATGGCACATGCAAATTTTCTTAGAACGGCAAAAGAATACTGCATATAGGAAGATATAGTAGACTCATGTGGCAAAACTGGTTTAAAGGATTTTGGATGCACAAGTAGCGGTCATACTTAGTGAAAAATCAAGGCTAGCAAAAGATTGGGAAGCGACCAACCAAGAAACGGATAATCTCATAAGCAAGCATTAAGAATAATTAACACTGAATAATGCACCACAAGTAGGATATAATTTCATTGCATGATTATTGACTTTCGTGTATGCATGGGGAATCACAAACCTTAACACCAATATTCTTACTAAAGCATAATTACTCATCAAGATGACTCACATATCACATCATCATATCTCAAAACTATTACTAAGAATCAAGTTTATTTTGTCCAATGAGCTTCATGACATTTTTCTTTTCTCTATCCTTCTTGGATATCTATCACTTTGGGACTAATTTTCATGTGTTGCTTTCCATAAGCTCAAACGAATATAAGTGTAGATCATGAGCATAACAAATTTTCTTTATCTCAAAATAATTTCAGTGAAGGAAGAGAGAATTTCTTCAAAATTTCGCTAACTCTCAAATAAATCTAAGTGAAGCAAGAGAGAATTTCTTCAAAAATAACAAAGCACACTGTGCTCAAAAAGATATAAGTGAAGCACTAGAGCAAGTCCATTGCTCATAAAAATTTTAAGTGAAGCATAGAGAGCAATTCTAGCAAGTCAAGATATAATTTTGGATCTCTCAAATAGGTGTGTCCAGCAAGGATTGATGACTTAAAACACAAAATAGAACAACCAAAGACACATATCATACAAGACGCTACAAGCAAAACACATATCATGTGACGAATAAAAATATAGTCTCGAGTAAAATACCGATAGTTGTTGAAAGAAAGCAGCGATGCCACTCGGGGGCATCCCCAAGCTTAGTTGGTTGCTCATTCTTAGATAATAGCTTGGGATGTCGGGGCATCCCCAAGCTTACGCACTTACATCCTTCCTTCATCCATCGTAAGATAACCCAAAACTTGAAAATTTCAATCACACAAAACTCAACAAAGCCTTCGTGAGATCCGTTAGTATAAGAATAATAAATCACTACTATAAGTGTTGTATGAAACCAATTCATATTTTATTTTTGTATTATATCTACTGTATTTCAACTTTTCTGTGGCAAAAACTCATCAAAGAAAACGATAGACCCATCAAAATAAGCACACAACACAAAGAAAATAGAACTTGTCAAAACAAAATAGTCTGTAGCAATCTGACTATTTCGAATACTTCTGTCACGCAAAAAACTCAAAAAAATTAGGATGGCCTGAGAAATTTGTATATTGATCTACTGCAATTGGAATAGGTATTTTATCGCTCTCTGGTAAAAAAATTAATATTAATTTCATGAGCGGAAAACTTTATGTTTTTTTCAGCAAGATCAAACAACTATTGCCCAAGAAGATCCTAAAGGCTTTACTTGGCACAAACACTAATTAAAACACAAAAAAGACAATCGTAATAGTAGCATAATTGTGCTAACACTCAAAAACAGGAAGCAAAAAGCAAAAATAAATTTTATTCATTGGGTGGCCTCCCAACAAGCGCTATAGTGTTATGCCCTTAGCTAGGCATAAAGCAAGGATCTAAGTTTTGTCATGTTTGGTTCTAGATCCATAAGATGCCCTCATTAATTATTCATAATGTGGCCTAATTCTTGTTCTAGGAAAGTGTTCCATACCCTTCCTCAAAGGAAATTGGAACTTAATATTGCCTTCTTTCATATCAATCACGGCACCGATAGTGCGTAAAAACGGTCTACCAAGAATAATTGGACAAGACGGATTGCAATCAATATCAAGAGCAATAAAATATACGGGCACATAATTACTATTTGCAAGAATAGGAATATCATTAATTATTACCATAGGCTTTTTGATAGTAGAATCCGCCAGGTGCAAATTCAAAGAACATGATTCAATATCGGTAAGACTAAGCACATCACATAAAGATTTTGGAATTGTAGAAACACTAGCACCCAAGTCACACAAAGCAAAACACTCATAATTTTTAATCTTGACTTTGATAGTAGGTTCCCATTCATCATGCAATTTTTTAGGAATTGATACTTCCAATTCCAACTTTTCTTCTAAAGCTTTCATCCTAGCATCAATAATATGTTTAGTAAAAGCTTTATTTTGTTCATAAGCATGGGGTGAATTTATCATGGATTGCAACAAAGAAATACAATCAATCAAAGAGAAACTATCATAATTAAAGTCTTTGTAATCCAAAAGAGTGGGTACCTCACTATCTAGAGTTTTGACCTCTTCAACCCACTTTCATCAAAAAATTTCAACAAGATTTTCACCCTCCGAAATATTCGGACGCCTTCTACCTAAAGTTGACTCTTCTCCAGTCCCTTTTTCGTCAGTATTAACTTCACTAAACAAGGAATCAATAGAATAAACACCAATCATTTTAGGATCTTCACCAGTTTTGCGAAAGAAATCACTAATAAAAGCTTTTTCTAAGAATTCTCTTCTAGCTCTAAGCATATTGGTTCTTTTCTTAATTTCATCCATAGAAACAAAAAGAGATTTAGTTGATTCATCTAATTTAGGAACAAAAATTTTCATCTTGAGATTTTCCACATCATGAGCAATTCTATCAACACTTCTAGACAAATCATCAATCTTATTCAACTTTTCTTCTATGGAACTGTTGAAAACTTTTTGCGTGTTGATAAATTCGTTAATATTATTCTCAAGATCAGAGGTATTCATACTATTATTATAAGATTAATTTTCATAGGAATTACCATAATTATTAGAGGAATTACTAGGGAAAGGCCTAGGATTAAAATTACCTCTATAAGCATTGTTGTTGAAATTATTTCGAGAAATGAAATTCACATCAATGGCATCACTCTTTTGCTCAATCAAAGTAGACAAAGGCATATCATTAAGATCAATAGGAGCACTTCTACTAGCAACCAATTTCACAAGAGTATCAACCTTTTCACTCAAAGAAATTTCTTCAACCGAATTAACTTTTTTACTAGTAGGAGAACTTCGGTATGCCATTGCGAATAATTTGCCATGATATTTTCAAGCAATTTGGTGGCTTCACCTGAAGTAATTTCCATAAAAGTACCACCGGTGGTGGAATCTAAAAGATTATGAGAAACAAAATTCAACCCCGCAAAAAAAATTTGTATGATCATCCAAAGATTTAACCCATGAGTTGGGCAATTCCTTAGCATCATTTTCATCCTTTCCCAAGATTATGCAACATGCTCATGTTCAAGTTGCTTGAAATTCATGATCTGGGTTCTAAGGGAAATAATTTTTGCGCGAGAAAAATACTTAGTGATAAAATCATCTTTGCACTTATTCCAAGAATCGATACTATTGCGAGGCAAAGAAGAGAACCAATTTTTTGCAGAATCACACAAGGAAAACGGAAATAATTTCATCTTGACCACATCATTGTCCACATCTTTTTTATTTTGCATATCGCATAATTCCACGAAGGTATTGAGATGGGATGCAGCATCCTCATTAGGAGTACCGGAAAATTGATCTTTCGTAACAAGATTCAGCAAAGCAGTATTAATATCACAAGTCTCTGCACTAGTGGCAGGAGGAGCAAGCGGAGTGCCAATAAAATCATTGTTATTGGTATTTGAGAAATCACATAACTTGGTGTTCTCTTGAGTCATGATGACTATACAACAAGATTGCACTCAAAAACAGATCCAGCAAGAAAACGGCGAACAGAAAAGAGAGGCGAATAAAATGGCAAATTTTTGTGAAGTGGGGGAGAGGAAAACGAAAGGAAAATGGCAAATAATGTAAATTGCAAGAAGATGAGATTTGTGATTAGGAACCTGGTTATGATGAAGATCCTCCCCGGCAACGGCGTCAGAAATTCCTTTTGATGTCGCTTGAAGCTACGTTGGTATTTCCCCAAAGTGGAAGGGATGATGCAGCACAGTGGTGGTAGGTATTTCCCTCTGATATGAAACCAAGGTTATCGAACTAGTAGGAGAACCAAGCAACACAATGTAAACAGCCCCTGCACACAAATAACAACCACTCGCAACCAGACGTGTTAAAGGGGATGTTAATCCCTTTCGGGTAACGGCGCCTCAAACGGTACATGGATGGGAGAAAGTTTTGATAGATTGAATAAATATATTGCAAATAAAATAAAGTGCAGCAAAGTATTTTTTATATTTTTGGTTTAATAGATCTGAAAATAAAAGCAAGAGAAAAATAGATCGCAAAGGCAAATATATGAGAAAGAAGACGGGGGCTGTAGGTTTCACTAGTGGCTTATCTCGAGAAAAATAGCAAACGGTGGGTGCACAGATTACTATTGGCAATTGATAGAACCTCAAATAATTATGATGATATCCAAGCAATGATCATTACATGGGCATCACGTCCAAGATTAGTAGACCGACTCCTGCCTACATCTACTACTATTACTCCACACATCAACCGCTATTCAGCATGCATCTAGTGTATTAAGTTCATGAAAAATGGAGAAATGCAATAAGAACGATGACACGTTGTAGACGAGATCCGTTTATCTATGGCGGTAGATATAGATCCCATCTTTTTATCCTTAGTAGCAACGATACATACGTATAACCAGCGCACCCTGGTGGGTTGTCCCCTCCTCGGGACTCCCCCATGTGCAACTAGGGACCAACATCTTCCTTCTGGTCCGTAAAAAATCTCCGTAAAGTTTCGTGGCATTTGGACTCCGTTTGATATTGATTTTCTGCAATGTAAAAAACATGAAAAAAAACAGCAACTGGCATTTGGGACTATGTCAATAGGTTAGTACCAAAAAATGATATAAAATGATTATAAAACATCCAGGATTGATAATAAAACAGCATGGAACAATCAAAAATTATAGATATGTTGGAGACGTATCAAGTCATCTTGGAGTAGTAGTATTTATAACCGAGTACTAATACGCTCCTAAGTGGGAAACCATTTAGGTTTTGATCGGTGTGAGCAGGTTTCCAATTTGGAATGTGACGGGATGCATGCTCAAAGTTTACTGACGGTTATAAGTGTGGCACTATTCCCAAAAGGTGTAACGTGGGCACGTACGCCTTCTCGGCCGCGTACGTGGCGTTTGCACCATAGGGTGCACCGCAATAGGCAACGTCCGCACACGTCTTGTTCCAACAACCGTGTGTGCTCATTATTACCATTGCGCACGCTTCTTTTAATTAGAATGTGTGTGCCCGTCTAGCGCACACACATTGATCTATCTAACTGTTTCAGTTTGTTGTGGCTAATCGCAAACAGTTCATCCGTGTGAAGTGTATGCCATCAATCGCAGACATTTTTTGTTGCTAATAATCGCAGACACTTTGATCTAGCTGACCCGTTTCTGTTCTGTTGCCTAATCGCAAATAGTTAATCCTTCTGAAGCATATGCCCTCAATCGCACACACACCTTTATCGAACTGTCAGTTTCTATTGTTCCTCCTCATCAATAAAAGTTCATCCGAGTGAACGTATGATGTATATCGCACACGCCTTCATCTGGCTGCCAGTTTCTTTTGTTCCTCCTCATCGCAAATAGTTCATTGACTGAACCATATGCCCTGCATCGCACACGCAACTAAAATCTGAATTGTGTTTGATGGCTCCAGCATCGCAAATGTTTTGCACCTTTTTTGATGGTTCTTTTACACCACTGTTTGCGATTATTGCATCGCACACAGTTTCATTGAAGGGTCTCTGATCATAGTGTCGCGTTAGCAGCATCCTGCAGTAGTGAGTGACCTCAACTAGCCAGTGGCACATGTAGCGCTAAAAGGATGGGCATGTACACGGACAGGTACCACTCCTCAGTCTACCCGCATAGCCTTTTCGTTTAGTCTACCTAGCCGTTTAATCAACTGCATGCAGGCCGCTTCTCCCATTTACTTCTCCATCGGGAACCAATTTTCCTCGGCTTCTTCACCTCTCCTTCATCTTCATTTGCATCCAAACCACACTGCATTCACATTGTTTTAACCTCTTCACATACTCCGGCGGTAATTCTGAAGCCCCTTTAAATAATGATCTTCTTTAGTTAGCCTAGCCATCTAATCCTAATTCTCCAAACCATAGCCCTCCTGTCCAGCGGTTCCAAATGGTGAAAGAGATCGAGATGCCGGTTTTTAGCGTCCAACATGTCCTCGTCGAAGGCTCGTTGAGCATAGTTGCCACCGTCACCAACCATCCAAGGGTTGTTCGGAAGTGGATCAACAATGTAACCAACTCCCTCCAAAAGGTGGAGATGAAGGTCACCGGTCTCGACGCGGAGTACATGGAGTATGCCACTGGGAAGATCCAACACATTGCTGTCCTTCAGCTGTGCCTCTAAGATGATGTTTTGGTGTACCACATCATATACGCGCCCTCCATACCAGGTGAGCTCCACGATTTCTTGTCTTGGGAGGACATATACTTCTGTGGGGCAGCCATCACAAGGGACAAGCAGAAGTTGGAGTCGTACAACCTTGATTTGAAAAGCATCGCTGACGTACAAACCAAAATAAAAATTCCTGTAGAAGATTGTGATAAACCGGCACCATCCCTATTCGATGTAGCAATTTTTTTGCTCAGAACAAATCTTCAGAAGGGTGATGAGACGCTGGCATTAAGGTCGTCTGGATGGGAGATTATCCCTTGACGTACGAGCGGACAAAATATGTTGCCCTTCATGCCCGTGTGAGTTTTGAGATAGCTTCAAGGTCCAAAGAGCTTGTTGCGAAGCCGTCTCACACAGAAAATGAGAAGAAGAAGAAGAAAAAGAAGAAGAAGAAGAAGAAGAAGAAGAAGAAGAAGAAGTTGCACCAGCAGCAGCGCATTATGGATGGATGAAATATTTCCTCTCTTCTAAAAAAAATATTTCCTCTTTGTATATATTGATATAGATGGACTATTTCGATGGTGTGCATGTCTTTGGAACAAGTAGTAGCGTGGGTCTGCTTGACTATAAGGAACTATTTATCTGCCTTGCTTTCTCTACAACTCCTTCCAGTGATCGGTATGCAATGCATGTGTCTGTAGACATGACAGCTTGTCCATGGAAGTTCAACTACGGTGACCATCACGTTTCATCCACTGCCACTCGCGATTCCCACGATGCCGCTCCAACCCATGGCACCACGTTCCCCAACGTGTGCCTCACCCCTCTCGGCTGCACCGCCCCTCTGCCTTTGTGTGCATGACATGTGGGCCACCTGAAAAGCGGCGAGTATCAAGTTTCCACCCCAGCCGCATGCGATTCCCATGATGCTGCTCGAACCCATGACACCACACGTCCCCCGACCTGCGGATCACCCCTCTCGCCCCCAGTGGCCCACTGCCTTCGAAAACATTACATGTGGACCAGCCACCTATCGGTTCCACATGTTGACTCAAAGGCAGGTGTAGTAAGGCGCTGAAGCTTGGTCCTGAGGGGCTCGAGAGGGAAATGTAACTCCTGCGCCAGGCCTTGTGGTGCTACCGCTGCACGAACTCATGCCAAACTCGAGATTTGTTTCTTACTAGTACATGCACGCAACAATTTAATGGACATTGTAATCTCAACATGTGATGGGGAGCTCTAAATTTGAATTTGAAACTTATAAAACAAAAAAATTCAAAGCAAATAAACTGGAAGAGAGGGAGTATACCGTAGGATGTGTCCCATACGAAACAAGTCTCCTGGTTTGTCACCGCGAAGATGCGGTTAGAAAGGAGCACAGTTTCTTCATACTCATACGGTAACAAATCGGCCGCAGACAGCATGGTCCACCTTTGACCGCCATGTGCAAGGTTCGTGAAAGCAATCGCAATGTCGAACACCGCGATGAGAGTGTAATTTTGGTTGGCGGACGACCTTATCGGGGCTTCCATGATTGCTATCTTCTTCAATCTCACCGTGGTTCCATCGTACCAATTCAGGCGGTGGCCCGTTGCATGGATGATCCCAATGTTGGACAAAGGTTCTATGGGAATGGTGTCACCATTGCAAATGTTGTGCAAATTGATGTTGGTACCCACCCGTACATATGCAAGCCAATCTCCACTGGCACCGAGCCTAACCTGTGAAACAGTGGGTAGCGGGAGAACTAGGAAATGGACACGGAAGTAGTCTTTAGAATGCATTTACTACGTGATCAAACTCATCACTTACCTGCTCATTAGACAAAATCCGAGTGCCCCTCAACGTCAGCATCTCAAGGGGCGTCAACTTGCAACTTCGGCCACGCCGCGCTGGAGAGACCCCCAAGGAAACATCCTAGTGCGTTGCACGTAACATCAAGATGCATTTGTATGAGTAGTTTATCTTGTGAGAGAAAAGGATGAATGAGGGAAGGCCTTATTAGCAAATGTGGAGAGGGGTGCGGGTATCTTTTTGCAAAATTGCCATAGTTTTCTTCCTATCCGTCAGATATAAATCGGACGGCCTATATTGCAAGATGGTAGGCACACCATCATCACCAACTCTATTTTGTATAAGAGTCACTACTGCGGGTTGCTGCTAACACGACACTACGATTAGAGACCCTTCGACGAAACTGTGTGCGATGCCATAATCACAAACGGTGGTGTAAAATAACCGTCAAAAAAGGTGTGAAATATTTGTGATGGATGATGCATCAAACACGGTTCAGATTTTGGTTGCGTGTGCGATGCAGGGCATACGGTTCAGCTCAATTAACTGTTTGCGATGAGGAAGAACAAAAGAAACGGGCAGCCAGATGAAGGTGTGTGCGATATACAGCATATGGTTCACTCGGATGAACTGTTTGTGACTAGGCAACACAAAAGAAATGGGCAGCCAGATGAAGGTGTGTGCGATATATGGCATGCGGCTCACTCAGTTGAACTGTTTGCATTGAGACAAGAGAACAGAAACGGTTCAATATAACAAGATGTGAGTAATACGCGGCAAACAGGTCTATAATTAGAAATGTGTGCGAAGACCGATAATAACACATATGATTGGTTCTAATTCATCCGTTTGGGATTGATGGATTCATCACTGACGGGTCCCCTAGTGTTGTCCGTGTTCATCTGATCATCATCTACTTCTTGTGCTACCTCGATGTTCCTTCTATGCTAAGTTTCCATTAATTGATGGCATTTTATGAACACACCACCATTTCCCGCCATTTCCTCACCTGTTTCCCGCCACCCAGCGATATTGCGCATAGGCGGCATGCGACGCACGGAGGCTACAAGCGCAGCCTATAGCATATCCACCTTTTCCAAGCATGCCAACCCACCAAAGCGTCGCCTCTGACATCAACCTCGTCGACGAGGAAAACGAGCAGGCGCCATGGCCCGTCGAGGCCGAGGCGCTCCCCGGCAACGCGATGGACGACGTCGTGATGCGCGTCATCGCCAGGGTTGCGCTTGAGCGCCGCGGATCAAGATAGGCATGTCAGCGCGGACAGGCTGCAGCTCGCCGCACAACATGATCGATGGCGCGCCGCGCATCAAGATAGGCATGTCAGCACCGATAGGCTGCGGCTTGCCGCATGGCAAGACCGTTGGAGTGTCGCAGAGCGAGAGGTGTGGTGCGCTGCACAGCAAGAGCAGATCCATTGGCGCTTACCTGTTGTCGACACGACGTCGCAGCTGGGTACACGTCCCGTCAGTACCCCCATTCCTCGCTAGGAGTGGGCAGAGGCCCTCAGCACCGTACTTGCACCAGAGGCCGGCCGCGCCGTACTTGCACCGGACGCCCGCCACGCCCTTCACATGGGTGCCGCCATTCGCCTTGTCCGCGGCCCGTTGGATGCCAACACGCTAGTCCGTAGGCTCGACCACCTCCTTGGCCCAGGTGTCCACCTGGGCGCAGTAGAGGAACTGAAAGTACTAGTTATCGACTAGATGGGGGTGAATAGGCAATTTTTATGAAAGTCTTCAAAACACGGGGGCTTTGAAGACAAACGATAGGAATGAACCTATTGATATGCAGCAGAAGGTACACTACACTAGACAGACCATAGTCAAGTAAGCAATGAAGTGAAAGCATGAAGACTATCAGCAGCTAGGTAGTAAGGATCAGGATGAAAGACAGTATGAAGCCAAACAGTAAACAGTCTTCACTAAGTGAAGTCAATCAAATCATACAGGCAAGCAATGACTTCACGAAGACAAACTATAAAGTAAAGGGAACTGAAGGATTGAACTAGTAGATTGGTGAAGACAAGGATTTGGCAGACCAGTTCCAGTTGTTGTGACAACTATACGTCTGGTTAGGGAGGCTAAGATTTAACTCAGAAGACCGCGTCTTCACCTTATTCCCCTTGAGCTAAGGGCACACAGTCCTCGCCCAATCACTCTGGTAAGTCTTCAAGATAGACTTCAAAACCTTCACAGACTTCATTCATCGGTGATCCACAATGACTCTTGGACACTCAGAATGTGACGCCTAACCGGCTGGAGGATTTACAGTCCTCAAGTGTAACAAGTCTTCAGATCACGTGGACAAAAAAAACTTCAGTGATGCCTAACACTCTTTGGCTCTGGGTGTATAGGGCTTGGTCCTCGCAAGGATCTCTCTTTCAAATGCTTCAGAGGTGGGTTGCTCTCAAACGACAAAAGTCGTGCACTAACTCTGAGCAGCCACCAATTTATGGTGTAGGGGGTGGGCTATTTATAGCCAGGAGGCAACCCGACCTGATTTGTCCAAAATGACCCTGGGTCACTAAGGAACTGACACGTGTCCAACGGTCAGATTTCAAACACACGCGGCAGCTTGACTTGGGATACAAGTTAAGCTGACTCATCCAGCTCTGGATAAGATTTGCTCTCATTGTCTTCGCTCGAAGACATAGGATTTGGTTGAGCATCGCATCAGTCACTCTGACTTTGTTCACTTGGACCCCACTTAACAGTACGGTGGTTCCTATGACTCAACAAAGAAGAAAAGGAAACTACGAAACAACTATGTCTTCGCACTCCATAGTCTTCATGCGATGTCTTCTCATGTCATAATCTTCACTGTGAATATCTTCACAGACCACCATTGTCTTCAATGTATTTACACATTTTTAGGGGTCATCTCTAGTAGGTAAACCGAATCAATAAGGGACTACTACCTATGTTATCCTGCAATTCTCACAAACACATTAGTCCCTTAACCAAGTTTGTCGTTAATACTCCAAAACCAACTAGGGGTGGCACTAGATGCACTTACAGGAACATGGATGTCACATCCTCGAGCTGGTGATCTCCGATGAAATAGCCAACTTGGAGCTCGAGATCACGCTCCAGATGTACCGCGAGCGTGTCGACCGCTTGGACGAACGCCTGCACGAGTTCAGGCAGAGCCAAGAGCTGCCTTAGGCAAGGGCTGCCAGTCATGGTCTCATGGATGCATTTTATTTTGAAAAGTCGTTTCGACGTGGATAGCTATGTATTCACAGCAATCATAGTATTGCTCTGTTTATTGCTCTGTTTCAATGTGTGTACTCTATTTTCCATTCTTATATGTTCTGTTTCAATGTGGGTATATATGCTTTCCATTCTGTATATGTGGATGATAACAGCTAGATTCAAAATAGTATACAAAAACAGATAGAAAATGTAATTCATAATATATATATATTAATTGTTCATTAGTTCATCATAGAATATATATATATAATATCATCACATATACATGATGATACTTAACTACTAGGTACAATGCATAAAATTGAAAACGAACAATACTAAAACTAATAGTCCCTCCTGGGGCCAGTATTCCGGCAGCCCCTCGCTAGCACCTCCCTGGTGCACGGCGTCTTCCCAGTGCGGAGGCAGTACTCCGCCTCCTCCGCCTCGCAGCGATTGACATACCGATTTGCCTCTTGCTGGCGGACGCGCGCGGCCGATCTAGCCATTTCGTTGGGCGCCAACCGGAGCTCCTCGTCGGTTGCACGTTGGAGCTTATCGGCCCACCTCCACGCAGCAATGAGGCGCCCAACGCTTATGACCTTCCTCACGAAGTACCCGTCTTCGTACACCTCCTCGGCACGACGACGCGCCCGCCCCCAAAGATCCGCCGCCTCCTTTTCCCAGGCGGCATCACGGGCTTCACAGGCCGCCTGGTACCTGGCTTCCTCCTCTGCCATCTCCTTCTTGGACGCCACTTGCCTGGCTTTCTTAGCCGGCGGCAGCGACTTCCACAGACAAAGATTGTACTAGACTCAAAACCAATCCAAAGTTGGGGGTCCGGCGCAACCTTGTCAGGCGGCGCGTAGGGGTCCTCGTCACTGCTAATCAAGTGAGCATCCTCGGGGGGCGGCGACTCCTCGTCGGTGCATGGGCCGACCGGCGGCGTCATGGCAGAGATTTGAGAGAGAGAGAGAGAAAGAGAGAGAGAGAGAGAGAGAGAGAGAGAGAGAGAGAGGGCGAGCAAGGGGAGGATGTAGATGAGAATGCAGGCGGGACGACGTGAGCAAGGTAGTATTTATTGGCGGCCATAATCTAGATCGACGGGGCAGTACACACGCCGGTCGTTGGAATTTACGAGTATTGTAGTTTGAATTACACACGATTCCCGCAGCAAAATCTGTGTGTGAACATAATAGCCAAAATCCATGTGTGAACATAATACCTGATGGTTTCCAATGCAGAACCGTGTCTGATTAATGATCCCTGCCACTCACCTACCAAACCTTGAGTCGCGAGATAGAGTGCCAATCGTGTGGGGGCCGGCTGTCTTGCCAGATCTTTAGATTTTCTTTTTTGAACACCAGATATTTACATCGTCTGATAATTTTTTAAATCGCAAACAAGTACACAAAAATAAGATTTTTCCAACAGTTATGGTTAGGCGTTGGATGTAGATGTAGTTCAAATTTGAATTACGGTCATTAAATGGTTTGAAAATCACTTAAATGTCTTTAAAAGGTTAAATGACCCCTGAAATTTTCCAAAATTTCACATGACAGTTGTATTAGTGCACGTTAAACATAGAAAAAAATTGAAGGACGTAAGAGGAAGCTATCTCCCGTTCGTCATCAAACATGCATTGTTTCCTCTCGGAACCACGAACTTTCTAGTGAGTTGCTCCAGTTTGTGAGGGTGTGTGTCCAAACTTTCGTCAAACAGGCCAATTTTTTTACCACATCATCTTGGTGGCATGACATTAAATCAAGCAAGGTTTCATATTTTTCTGATCATTTTTTAATTTTTTGGAATTAAAATGCCATGGCACTCCATGCATGTGCACATGCCTTGAGACCAATATGTTTGAAAACTCCTTCTAATTTACTGCACGTGGAATTAACTCGCACACAAGTACACAAAAATATGATTTTTCAAACCGTTTTGGTTAGGCATTGCATGTAGATGTAGTTCAAATTTGAACTACGGTCATTAAATGGTTAGAAAATTACTTAAATGTCTTTAAAAGGTCAAATGACACTTGAAATTTTCCAAATTTTCACATGACAGTTGTATTAGTGCACGTTAAACGTAGAAAAAAATTGAAGGCCGTAAGAGGAAGCTATCTCCCGTTCGTCATCAAACATGCATTGTTCCCTCTCGGAACCACGAACCTTCTAGTGAGTTTCTCCGGTTTGTGAGGGGTGTGTGTCCAAACTTTCATCAAACATGCCAATTTCTTTACCACGTCATCTTGGTGGCATGGCATTACATCAACCAAGGTTTCATGTGTTTCTGATTTTTTTGGCATTAAAATGCCATGTCACTCCATGCATACGTACGCATGTGTCCATGTCGTGAGACAAATATATTTGAAAATTCCTTCTAGTTTACTGCACATGGAATTAACTCACACACAAGTACACAAATATGATTTTTCAAACCATTTTGGTTAGGCATTGCATGTAGATGTAGTTCAAATTTGAATTACAGTCATTAAATGGCTAGAAAATCACTTAAATGTCTTTAAAAGATCAAATTACCCCTAGACTTTTTAAAAATTTCACATTACAGTTGTAGTAGTGCACGTCAGACGTGGAAAAAAATTGAAGGCCGTAAGAGGAAGCTATCTCCCTTTCGTCATCAAACATGCATTGTTCCCTCTCGGAACCACGAGGCTGGTAGTGAGTTCGCCGGTTTGTGAGGGGTGTGTGTCCAAACTATCGTCAAACAGGCCAATTGTTTTACCACATCATCTTGGTGGCATGACATTAAATCAAGCAAGGTTTCATGTTTTCTGATCATTTTTTAATTTTTTGGAATTAAAATGCCATGGCACTCCATGCATGTGCCCATGCCTTGAGACCAATATGTTTGAAAATTCCTTCTAATTTACTGCACATGGAATTAACTCGCACACAACTACACAAAAATATGATTTTTCAAACAGTTTTGGTTAGGCGTTGCATGTAGATGTAGTTCAAATTTGAATTACGGTCATTAAATGGTTAGACAATCACTTAAATGTCTTTAAAAGGTCAAATGACCCCTAGAATTTTCCAAAATTTCACATTACAGTTGTAGTAGTGCACGTTAGACGTAGAAAAAAATGGAAGGTCGTAAGAGGAAGCTATCTCCCGTTCGTCATCAAACATGTATTGTTCCCTCTCCGAACCACGAGCCTTCTAGTGAGTTGCTCCGGTTTGTGAGGGGTGTGTGTCCAAACTTTCATCAAACATGCCAATTTTTTACCACATCATCTTGGTGACATGACATTACAACAACCAAGGTTTCATGTGTTTCGGATTTTTTTATTTTTTGGAATTAAAATGATATGTCACTCCATGCTTAATTGTGTCATAGCCGTTAGACCAATATGTTTGAAAATTCCTTCCAATTTACTGCACATGGAATTAAATTGCACACAAGTACACGAAATATGAGTTTTCAAACTGTTATGGTTAGCTGTTGCATGTACATGTAGTTCAAATTTCAATTATGGTCATTAAATGGCTAGAAAATCACTTAACTGACTTAAAAGGTCAAATGACCCCTAAAATTTTCCAAAATTTGGCATGACAGTTGTATTAGTACTACAAAATTTCTCGTTCATTTAAAACACCATCCGTTGCCACTTTACTCCAAATTCGTCTTTCACAGCTAATAAAAAATATCTACAACATCACACACAGTTGTTTTCTAGGAACCATTTGCGGTGAAAATATCTGGGTCTATTTAAGTCTCCCTCCTTAAGCTTCGCCGGCTCGTCTACTCCAGTGTCGGCAACCCCCGAATCCACGAATCATGATCCCCATTCCCGCACCCCCTTCTTGCAAAGATGACGCCGTGGGAATGCTTCGTGAAGGCCCGTACGATGGCCGCGTCCCCCCCCCCTAGCGCCGCCACCTGCGCCGAGAGTGCCGCCGCATCCGCATTGAGGGCAGCAGCCAACAGCGCAGCTGGAGCAGCAGACAGGGCAGCTGGAGTAGCCGAGACGGCTGAAGTTGCAGCTATGACGGCGGCTACAAATGCCGAGAGTGCTCGAGTTGCTATCTGTGCCGCCGATGTCGCCCTGGCCTGGGTCGAGGCCATCCACGCCAAGATCGAGGATGCACACGCCAAGATATTCTAGGCCACCTCGAACCCCAGCATGCATCCCACATCTGAAAAGGTGGAGGTGGCCATGGACCACCTGCTTCCTCATGAGGTCGCCGAGTGGGAGCTGGAGATGCAGTAGGCGGCGAAGATCGAGGAGCGTCAGGAGGAGGAGTTGCGCGTGGCCGAGGTCGAGGTAGAGAAGATTCTGTCCGTCGAGGAATCGGCGGTGGAGTACCAACACGAAATCTGGTGCAGCCACTACTACGAGTACTACAACCTTCAAGGCGGCGCCAAGGACGAGGACGAGGACACGGTCGACTTCAGCAGGGTGGCGTGGAGTCCACCAACGGCAGCATGTCCCCAGGACAAGTCATCAACGTCTCATCTCACACCGGCAATGCATAGGCCGGCGAGGCAGCAGATTTGTTAAAATTATGTGTACTTAGGCTTTGTGTTTAATGTTGTCTTTTATTAGAGCAATGTTTAGGTCAACTGACTCTGTTTAATTACTAAAATTGCTCGATTTAGTAAGTGTGGTATGTCTCATGTACGCTCTTTTGTGTGCCCAAATTAGCAAGCGATGTTAAATTATAAAATGACGTACCCGGGGAATTTTCCACCAAAATTTGAATTATCAAACTCATCACATGTGTGTAAAGCAGAAGAATCATTTGCGATGCACACAATCATTCAAAGTGAAAGGTCCCGCGGCACCGCGCGCAAAGTTTCCCTCCACATTTCCAAAATTTTGGCGTACCGCCAAAATATCTACCCCCACCCCCTTTTCTACCCGACCACAAGTCACATTTCCCTTATTTCCTCCTTCCTTCCTTCCTTGCTAAGCTATAGCCGCTTCCTCGCTCTCGTTGTCTCGCATCCTACCGCCGGGGTCGCCATGGTCTTCTTCAAAGACCTCTCCAGCGGCTCCTCCTCCGGCGACGACTCCTTCACCACCCGGGTATGCCTCTCTTCTCTCTCTTGGGCTATGACTTGGAATGAAGGATTTTTACCCGGTGGTCGATTTGAGTCATTTCTTCCTCTTGTAGACAGTGAGAGGAAGATAAATCTGCTCGTTGTCACCATCAATCTCCATGTGTGAAGCTAGTTGCGTTTGATTCTGTGGACAGTGAGAGGAAGTTTCTGGCATGTGCATATAAGGTTAGACCCTCTTTTGTTGTTACAAATCATTTGTTAGATGTGATTCAGACACTGTCACGGTCCCAACCCATTCATACCACACCTTCAACCAAACGCATCCTAAGACAGTGTCATAGTTTGTACCTAGTATCTTAAATTGTTGCCATCTCATCAGCGGTGCCATTAGAAAATTATTTGGCACCGCTTCAGCAGTTTGTGCAGCCAACTTTGGTCCACACATCCGAGCAGCCAAGAAGTAAAATACTAAATCTTTATGGCACAATGGAACTGGGCATCGGAGCAACTACGTGCTCCGGAGTCCGGGTCCCTGATTTTTTTTCTGCTGCATTGGCTCGCCAGTGTAGGGCACTGGTGCGAGATGTAGCAACAGTTATCTTTACCCCAGTTTTGGCATACATAGTGGACGGCCTTAGTGCTATTAGTTCTATGTTGCTACACTTGTGCATGTACACACCTGTTAGTATCAATTTGTTGTCATCCAAACACTGCCGCTATGCTATTGCAGTTATATTTAGCTTCCTCATAAAATGTTCAGTTTGTTATTTATTGTACATGAGTAAGAACTTGTAGCATCATTGTAGTTAATTATAGCTTCTGTTGTTCCAGAATTTGGTTGTTGTCTCAGTACCAATTATTTCATTTGCACATTGATCTTTTTGAGAAGATATGTCATAATTAACATGTTTCTTCAGTTTTTAAAAATAAGCATTGGTGATTTTCTATGTTTCTATAAACCTATTTCACAATTGTTACTGATCTAGTTTTAAATATTATAGGATGAATGGAAGTGTTCTTACTTGGAGTGGGTTGATCTAGAGTGGCCACAGTCTTTGAAGATGTGCCTAGCGAATCTCTGGAGCATGTATGAGGAAGAGAACGGACGTAGGCTTAGAGAAACTGTTGTCAACGTTGAAGAATATTTGAAGATGCGGGATAAAAAGTTGAAGGTGGAGAATGAGCTTAGATTTTTTAAATCTGACTTTGCTAAGATGGTGTTGGCGAAGGAGGAGGCACTTTCCCAGTTGGCCCATGCAAAACAGGTTCTTACTGAACTGAAAGCAGAGGTGGATAAGACGAGCCTGGATGATCTCGATTAGGGAAATGAATATATTGTTCTTATGAAGTTGAACTAGCTATATGTTGTACCGTGTTGTTTTCATGTAGCTACCGTACTTTGATGTTATAATATACTTATGTGCCTGATATCAAATTGGCAAACAGTTGTTCGATATGAAATGTGAATTTGCGTAATACTGGAATTATTAATTGTAAACTAATAAACCTGCTAAATGTGTCATGGACCTTTGCAAACAGTTCTAGAAGTAAATGTGCTTGCGATGGATAGCCCAATGCCACACAGTTTTCTTCATCAAATCGTGTGTGATATAGTTGATAAAAGGAAACAGTTAACCAAGGCAGACCGTGTGTGATAGTTACACCTTTCACACACGAGCCTACACATAAAACTGTGTGGGATGTACGTACGAACAGAAATGTATTCCCTAGATTGACTCTGTTGGATGTACATAAGAACGGAAACGTATTCCTTGGATTGACTGTGTGTGATATACATACGAATGGAAATGTTTTTTTGGGATTCACCGTGTGGGATGTACATACGTACGAAAATAATTGGGTTTGATGCCTCTCCCGATCGCACACGGCCCCAGCCTGTGTCCCAGGAGGGCCTATCCCTGACGATTTCTGGGCCGTGTGGGAAGGACCCCCCTATCGCCCACACTCACTTGGCGATGGTTCCAAATGCTGTCGCGGAAAGGGGTTAAAAACCGTTTGTTTAGCACCGACGCATACCATTGAGTAGTATACTAGCAAGATGCATGTGTGTTGCACGGAACATCAAGATGCATTTGTACGAGTAGTTTATCTTGTGGGAGAAAAGGATGAACGAGGGAAGGCCTTATTTGCAAATGTGGAGAGGGGTGTGGGTATCTTTTTGCAAAATTGCCATAGTTTCCATCCTATCTGTCAGATATAAATCGGACGGCCTATATTGTAGGATGGCAGGCACACCATCATCAACAACTCTGTTTTTAATAAGAGTAGAGATAGAGACTACTACTACTAATGTGTCGGCTCGTGCGTTGCAATGGATCGAAAGTAGTAGAATAATACTTGTTCACGGGCTTGAAATATAAACACTCCAGTTTTGATATACATATATTAGTAAAAATAAATCATGCTTCAGTCAAAATATATTCCTCGGGATGTTTTGATGAGGTGAGGGACGGGTGTGGCCGGTTTGAAGATAACAGGTTTCAAAAAAATTGGAGCTATTTTTCTTTTACATTTTGTAGCGTGGCACGGCATCCGGTGCACCTAAGCGTTTGAAAAAATTGAGTTTGGGTTGGTGGCACGCCTGCGGCAAGATGCCCGTGCGGGCTTCTTCTATAACTAGCAAGATGCTCGTGCATTGCAGGAATCATCAAGATGCTTTTTTTACAAAACACCTGTTGTGATTGACCCTTGCAGGAGTAATCCCATGTGTAAAAACTAATGATATCTCGAGAATTTTACCAGAAAAATGGTATCTTTGGAACAAGTTTTCTCTACTATGCATGTGTCAGCAGACATGATAGCTTGTCCATGGAAGTTGAACCACGGCGACCATCATGTTTCTACCACTGCCACACGCAATTCCCACGATGCCGCTCCAACCCACGGCCCGACGTCCCCCGATGTGCGCCTCATCCCTCTCGGCCCCATCGCTATTGTTCCTTTGTATGCATGACATGCGGGCCAGCTGAACTGCGGCAACCATCAAGTTTCTACCACAGCCACACCCGATTGGACGCGGTTTGCCTGCTCCGCTCCCGTGCTCCGATCCGTACTCCCGCACCATCGAATTTTCTTCCAGCGGCTGTGACACTTTTCATCCCGGGCATCAATCCTTAGCTGAAGTACTTATGTACTACATGTAGTACCCACCGGTGTGGCCATCTACGCCTCGTAACGCCCCGACGCCCAGCTGTGGCACCCCCGCCAAAGCCACGTCATCACCGGCCGGTTCATCTCGAACGAGTGAGTCGCGAACCACGCCACCACCATGAGAATGACATGTGGGCTGGCCGCATTTATGGTCCACATGTCATTGACTCATAGGCCGGTGCACTAAGCCACTGAAGCTCGGTCCCGTGGGCCCCGAGAGGGAAATGTAACTCCTGCAGCAGGCCTTGTAGTGCTCCCGCAGTACAAACTCCTGCCAAACCCGGAATTTGTTTCTTACTACTACCAATGTGTCGGGTCGTGCGTTGCAATGGATCCAAAGTATATCTATTTAGTGGAGTGCACTCTAAACACATTATCTATTTATTTTTCTCTAGCCTTTCCTAGCCATGCAACCAAGCCACATAAGCTTCATCGGTGCCCCCCACATCATATTATTCATACTACGTTGACTGGAAAAAAGATAAATCACCCAAAACAAGATCTTCCCGTTTTTTGTTCCTATGATGTTGTGTTGTGCACGTACCTAGTTGTATCGTGGTAGTACTAGTTGTAGTACAAACTTCATACTAGTATGAGTAGTAGTACGGAATGATCCTACTCTATCAACGAGCCCCATCTGACACCAAATTTCTTGCTTCCGTGCTATAGCTAGATCTTCCCCTCTTCATTTCTGTTTTCCAAAGCGGCGGGCGGGATGCAGTTTGCCAATAGTCGGTTTGCTCAACTATGGTCCCACATGAAAGTGAAAATGCTAGGCAACACGCCTTCCCTAGCTATGTGGCACGTCGGACGGGTCGTGGAGTACTCCCGATTCCCGGGCATGTGGGGGTGCGACGTGAACGCGACAGGCCTTTTCCTTTTACTAGCAATGTCTCCGTGCGTTGCGACGGTTCGAAAGTAGTAGAATAGTAGTACTTGTTCACAAACTTGAAAGAAAACACACTTGTTTTGATATACATATATACCACTAAAAATACATTACTTTTCACTCAAAATATATTTCTCAGGCTGTTTTGATTAGGTGGGGGAGGGATGTGGTTGCTTTCAATATAATAAGGGGTTTTCTGCAAATTGGAGCAGAGAAGTGGGATATTGTTGCAAAAATGCCACGACTTACCTCACGACCATTAGATGCAGATCTAATGGTCAGAAACGACGAATGGCAAACACACCACCATCACCAACTGAGTCTTTTATAGGAGTAGGAGTAGAGAAACATGTATAAATTGTAACATTTGGTTCTATTCCTTGGCACGATCCATAGATAGAAATAATGATTGGAAACGCTAGGGTGGGGCCTTTTCCGCCAGATAAGTAGGGTAGTAGCTAGGTTGGTGCATCGTCGGTTTGGTCACATGCGGTCTAACATGTTCTAGTGTTTCTAGCAAGATGCATGTGCGTTGCACAAAGTAGATGGAAAAGGTAAGAACAACTTATAAATTGACGGATGGAGTACTAGTTACAGTGATGCATATAATTAAGCAAAGGGATCGCACATGTCTGTATTGACTGTACGTGAATGCAATAGCACAAAGAATTAAGGCCACGATGATGCGATCGCAGTGGTGGTTACAGGAGGCAAGAAGAAAGATGCATCCATCAACGTACGACCTCCTCCTCCTCAACTCAATGCGCCGGGCCACCGACCGGCGGCTAAGGAGCGGCGGCTTTTGTGTCGTGGTCAAGGTGCTTCTCAGCAAAGGCATCCAACGCTTCCAGCTGGTTGAGGAAGGCCAACGTCGTAGCGTCCTCACTGGCCTCGTAGATACCTATGTACATGATTTGCTCATACACATGGATGTGTAGGTCGGCGAGTTCTTGTAGCGCGAGGCACCTTGCGGCAAGCGCGACCTCCAGGTGGACATTCTTCGTGGCGTCGGCGAGCAGCCGCAGGGCCACCAGTGCTTGAAAGAGGTTCCGGCAGTGGAGGCTGATTAGGGTGGCAGGAAATGAGGAGCCCGGGTGCGTGGACTGGAGGAGTATGGCGATGTCGTCCATGAGCTTCTTGACAACAGTGAACTTGTTGGTGGTGGCAACGATCATTTGGTCCAACTGAGAGTCATAGCTGGCGTCAATGATGGCCATCCACCATCCGGTCGCCAACACCGTCTGGAGGCGATCCTCGGCGCCTTGCCGCGGGACGGCGTCGTGGACCATTTGGCACAGCCGCTGGACGCTCGCGTGCATCGCTGTCGGTGTCAAAACCGGCGGATCTCGGGTAGGGGGTCCCGAACTGTGCGTCTTGGATCGATGGTAACAGGCGACCGGGGACACGATGTTTTACCCAGGTTCGGGCCCTCTCTATGGAGGTAATACCCTACTTCCTGCTTGATTGATCTTGATGAATATGAGTATTACAAGAGTTGATCTACCACGAGATTGTAATGGCTAACCCCTAGAAGCCTAGCATGTATGACTATGGTAATGAATATTCTTTCCGGACTAACCCCTTCAGTTTATATAGACACCAGGGGGAATCTACGGTTACATAGAGTCGGTTACATAAGAAGGAATCTTCATAGTCCGTCGCCAAGCTTGCCTTCCACGCCAAGGAGAGTCCAATACAGACACACGTACAGTCTTCATGTCTTCACAGCCCATCAATCCGGCCCATGGATAACAGGCCGGACGCCCGAGGACCCCTTAGTCTAGGAGTCCCTCAGTAGCCCCTAAACCTGGCTTCATGATGAGGAGTCTGGTGCGCAGATAGTCTTCGGCATTGCAAGGCGGGTTCCCCCTTCCGAACTCCTAGTTGATCTTCAGATGTAATTATTGTATCCGGACTTGTATGCACAACCGCAGAGGACATAATATTTCATGAGTTCCACCGACCACTTTTTGGTAATATGACACCACGCCTGCCCGGCCACTACTTGTGAACCGTTTTAGCCGGCCCGTCGCCCCACGTCCCAAGACATGATCTTATTGGCGCGTCTTATCCAAGTGGAGATCGTGCCTCCCTTTTTAAGGGATTCTTGTCAACCCGGACATGGGCAACCCAACAGTCGCTTGGGTACAACTCCTTGGAAACAAGCAAGTTTTTTAGGCCCAAGAGGAGACGTTTGATATTTGTAGTCTTTATATAGGGGTACAGACCTGTCTTTTTCTTCCACGCTTGCCTCTTTCTCAACCCCTGCTACCCCGAGTTCCAACACCCGGGTTTCGGTCGCCACCAGCCCCAATCATGTCCTGATCCAGCCGTCAAGGCCGGTGGGTAGCTTCTTATGTTGCGAAGGAAGACATTGCAAAGCTTCGGGCGGCGAGGTACCTGGCCGCTGAAATCCATCATCGGCTTCCTGCTGAGGGGTAGGTTATTCCCACCCCCAGATCCGGCGAGAGGGTCGTGTTCGTGTCCCACATCCTCCGTGGGTTGGGGTTTGCACTTAACCCCTTCGTCTGAGGGCTCATGTTCTATTACGGGCTAGACTTTCATGATTTGGCCCCGGACTCTATTCTTCTTATCTCGGCGTTTATCGTCACGTGCAAAGCCTTCCTCCGAACTCCTCCGCACTTCAGCTTGTGGTTCAAGACCTTCGATGTGAAGCCGCAAGTGGTAGAGGGGGAGCCGGCCGAGTGCGGCAGCGCTACAGTGAGCAAGCTTGCTAGCGTCGTTTGGCTGAAAGGATCCTTCGCCAAATCTTTCGATCTGTGGTAGCAGGGGTGATTCTATATCACTGAGCCCCGTGGCTCCAAGTGGGCAACTGCGCCCGCATTCTGATCCAGCCCGCCAATTCAGCTTGCATCGTGGATTAACAAGGGGCTGGATTGGGGATCAACGAATGATGTGCGAACTCTGCAAAGTCGCATCCGAAGCCTCATTGAGAGGGACATCGACATAGCCAATGTCGTTCAAGTAATGCTAGTTCGTCGGACCCTGCCGTGCGAGCGACGGCCTCTCCGCCTATGGGAGTTCAATCCAGAAGCGCCGCAGACTCTTCAGCACTTCTTCGGCAGAACGCACGAAGGAATGTGGAGATTATTCTTCGGAAATGAAGGCAATGGCCAGACACCACCGAAGATGTCGGCCTAGACTATAACCGTCCGGATACCCCGGTAAGTACCCATTTACCGAATACCTTATAGTCAGATACCCAGTGGCAAGATACCAATAGTATCATCCTTTTTCAGGACTGGATAAACAAGGTGGAACGGATTAGGTGTCCGGCTCCCCTTCCCGAAGACTCAGCTACTCCCATGTTAACAAGGATGCTGGCCTCGGCGCCATACCAGGCACCAACAGGGGAGGGCGAGAAGACCCAAGATGACCTTGGTTCCGGAGGTAAGTCGGACACTGAGTCCGGAGAAATCGACCTTTCCTCGCCCGAAGACGAAGGCGGAAAAGGACCCAGGAGGAAAAGGGCTGCCTCCGAAGATTGGAGGGGCGGTCTTCCAAGAAGGGCAAGATGCCACCGTCGAACGTCTTAGGTTTGGAAAGCAACGCCGTTGAGCAGCTCCAACAGGGGGACAAGCCCTCGGCCAAACCGTAAGAGAATCTGGAGTACTTTGATAGCGTCCCACTCTGTTATTGTTATCGAAGATACACGTAACGCATTTATGCATTTTTACAGGTCGGCACAGAATTTTTTTGGGCGATCCTCTTCTTCGGGGAGTCTCCTCCCAGAGATGATGGAGAGCGAGACGCCTCCTCTGACCTCCTCGCCCAATAAGGAAGATGACTTTGAAGTGTCATCGCGAAGGGTCCCTTTAGACCAGGGGATAAAAGAGGTAGTACCCAAAGGTGGACCTCCGACCATCCGGGATTCCGGGGCTGATGATAACAAAGGCCCCGGACTGCCTGGTTCACAGCCGACAGTGATTTTGGAGACGGGTGAGCAGATTCCTTCAAAGGATGATTGTGCTTTTGGAGCAGCTTCCAGAGACCCAGGGACTCCGGATATGTTGCGGGACATGTTGCGGAAAGCAATTGTCTCGGGGGAACATCGTACCTTGATGGATACAGTGATTGAAAAGATTTCGTCTGCGAAGAGCGGATTAAATGAAGCCTTCATGAGCCTACTGAAGGGATTCGGGGTTTGTGACATAATGTTTTCAGCTATGTCTCATTTGCAAAGATGCGCCTGTGTATAGGTAGTAGCCCCTGATACTCGGGTTAGCTTCCGCTGGGAAGCAAAACGGAGGATCGAAAAGGATCGTTTGAGGACTAACCTGACCAACTTTGAACACAGGCTGCTTCCCCCTTGGCTGCTTCCCGGACTATGGAAATTGCCGAGTTGTAGCGGAAGATTGATGTGGCAGGGGATGATCTTGCTTTAATCAATATGCGTCTCGACGAGTCACAAGGTATGTAGTCGGAGCAATCCTCACACAGTTTTGTGGTATAAGCATGGTGCTGGGATTTAGATGTTGGAATATGCATGGTTGCAGATGGTGTTGCCACCGTTGAAGTTCTTCGAGCGGAGTTGCCCGGGCCAAGGAGCAGGCCCGTCGTAGTAATGCTACTGCCGAAAAGGCATCGGCTGAATTAAAATCCAAACAAGCTGCATGGCTCCAAGATGAGCAGAAGATAACCACTATGACGCTCGAACTGGAGAATGCTACCGGCCGCTGTGAATTTTTGGAGAAGGAGAGTAAAGCCTTAATGGCTGATATGGACAAGGCCTTACAAGAGGCTAGAGCAATGCGGTCGGAATCCAGAGCAGCCCGTGAGGAGGTTCGACAGGCAAGGGAGATTGCGGCTGGCAAGCCCTTTCTGCTGCAAACTAAGTTCGGTGACCCGAACTATGCCCAGCTTAACCAAGTATGGAGTTCTCCGGATGAGTTCTTGGACTTGCTGAAGAGTTCTGCTGATGCGGCACAGTATTACCAAGCACGAGATGGATATGCAACGGAGAAGATTTTTTGGCCACCGTTTGGCGCATCAAAGAGCCCACTGTTGCTCAATGAACAGATGTCCCAATGGGTCAAACTTCATAGGATATCCGGCGCTGCCATGAAGGATGTCGTAATCCGGTTGTGGCCAACCAAGCCTGTTCCGAATAGCTATTTCGGTTTGGTGCAGAGGCTTGTTGATGCGGTGCCACGTATCGATGCTGTGAAGCGATCATCGTGCATTGAGGGTGCGTGGATGGCTTTTTCTCAAGTCAAAACATTCTAGGGGAAGATGAAGGCCATCGATGTTGCGATGAAGAGTCCACCCAAAGATAGTACCGCCCGGAACCGGAGCATTATTTTGAAGACGTCCTAGAGGCCGCCCGCTTTATAGAGGGTCTGTGTTCGAAAGACATAATGTTCGAGTGAGGTGTATGAAAATTGTAAAAGACAATTTTATAGTTAATCTATTTATGTTTTGCTTGAAAGCTTGAATTCCTCCTGTGCGGCCGTTTTGATATAATCTGAAAGTTTTCCAGTCATCAGCTTCAGCCCCCTCGTAGGAAGTATGGGGGTGCTTGAAAAGGCATTTAATCACTCTTTATCCAACGTCTTGGTCCATGAAGGAGGTGATAATGCGGGGAACTAGGCAATCGGACTATAGGGCGTTAACGCTTTCACTTTGTAACGCCCTCGAAGCGGCTATATCTCCCACGTGTCGAAGCACGACTTAGAGGCATAACCGCATTGAAAGCAATGTCGCAAGTGAGGTAATCTTCACACAACCCATGTAATACATAAGGGAAAGAGATACATAGTTGGCTTACAATCGCCACTTCAAACAATTACATGAATAAAGCACTACATCAACTAGATACAATCAAGGTCCGACTACGGAACCAAAATAAAAGAAGAACCCCAAATGCGACAAAGGTCCCCGATCGACCCCAACTGGGCTCCACTACTGATCAACTAGAACAAAACAACACAAAGGACAAGATCTTCATTGAGCTCCTCCTGAGCTTGGTTGCGTCATCTGCAAGGACTCATCGGCACCTGCAAACTGGTTTGGAAGTATCTGTGAGTCACGGGGACTCAGCAATCTCGCACCCTCACGATCAAGACTATTTAAGCTCATGGGTAAGGTAAAAGGTATGAGGTGGAGCTGCAGCAAGCGACTAGCATATATGGTGGCTACCATACGCAAATGAGAGCGAGAAGAGAAGGCAAAGCACGGTCGATAAAAGTATGATCAAGAAGTGATCCTAAAACATCCTACGTCAAGCATTACTCCAACACCGTGTTCACTTCCCGGACTCCGCCGGAAAGAGACCATCATGGTAACACACGCGGTTGATGCATTTTAATTAAGGTCAACTTCAGGTTTTCTACAACCGGACGTTAACAAATTCCCATCTGCCCATAACCGTGGGCATGGCTTTCAAAAGTTCAAATCCCTGCAGGGGAGTCCCAACTTAGCCCATCACAAGCTCTCACGGTCAACGAAGGATATTCCTTCTAGCGGGAAGACCCGGTCAGACTCGGAGTCCCGGTTACAAGACATTTCGACAAGGTAAAACTAAACCAGCAACACCGGCCGAATGTGCCGACAAATCCCAATAGGAGCTGCACATATCTCTTTCTCAGGGCACACTCAGATTCTCCTAGGTACGGGTAGGCCAGCCCAGAGTTGCCCCTGGTGGCCACCGGCAGCTGACAGGTTGGACCAACACTCAGAGGAGCACTGGCCCGGGGGGGGTTAAAATAATGATAACCCTTGAGTCTGCAGAACCCAAGGGAAAGAAAAGAAGTAGGTGGCGAATGGTAAAACCAATGTTGGGCATTGCTGGAGGAGTTTTACTCAAGGCGAACTATCATGGGGTTCCCATTATTACCCAACCGCGTAAGGAACACAAAATCCGGGAACATAACACCGATATGACGGAAACTAGGGCGGCAAGAGTGGAACAAAACACCAGGCATAAGGCTGAGCCCTCCACCCTTTACCAAGTCTATAGATGCATTAATTAAATAAGATATATTGTGATATCCCAACAAGTAAACATGTTCCAGCAAGGAACAACATCTCCATGTTCCAACAAGGAACAAACTTCAATCTTCACCTGCAACTAACAACGCTATAAGAGGGGCTGAGCAAAGCGGTAACATAGCCAAACAACGGTTTGCTAGGAGAAGGTGGGTTAGAGGCTTGGTTCAACAATATGGGAGGCATGATAAGCAAGTGGTAGGTATCGCAGCATAGGCATAGCAAAAGAGCGAGCAACTAGCAAGCAAAGATAGAAGTGATTTCAAGGGTATGGTCATCTTGCCTGAGATCCCGCAAGGAAGAAGAATTGAGTCCATGAAGAAGACAAACGGACGTAGTCGAACGGATCCTCACATACACGACATTATCGGAACCAACCCGAAGAAGCAACACCAGAAAGAAGCACACAACATAGTAAACAACCACCACATAACATGGCATGATGCACAATCAAGTATGATGCATGTCCGGTTTAATGAAGCATGGCATGGCAAAGTGCACAAGCAACCCTACAAATTAAGTGGAGCACAATATGCAACGGAGTTGCATATTGCCAAAACACCACATAACGTATTTAGTTCGATCTTGTTTATGTACCCAACAATATTAAATGTTGTTAAACATGGCAAGAGGGTGAAGCAAATGAAAACTACCTATCTAGTCAAGGTTAAATGAGGCCGGAAACAACGAACAACACTTCCGGAAACTCCTCATGTGCATAAATTAGATTTGGTACTGTTCTGCCCTAAACATAATTTTATAGTTATTAAACATGCAAGATGATGCCACCATGTTAAACTAGGCAAAATTCACCCCATTTACATATAAAGTTTGTTAAAATCCGAGTTACGGTTATTTAGTTATAAAATAAATCATTTTAACATGGCATAGGGGAAAATTAAAGAAAACAACAATTTAGACATTTTAACATGGCAAGAAAGTGGCATATTATTAATCTACACATAATTTTATGCAAGTTTCATATTAAGTTTGTTTTAACCCGATGCACGGTTTGTGAGATATTAAATGCATGAAGTTTAGGGGCTAATCTGCAAAATGGGTAGTACTCAGGAAATTAGCTAAAACGTTCTGCGGAAAAAAAATACATCTCGGGCCGAATCTGTTGGGCGCTGGGCTGCTCACAATGGGCCTTACAGGTCGGTTGAGGAGCGCTGGGCCTTAGGGCGCTGCGGCTGGAGAGGCCCATGCAGCAGGGCGACGTGGAGATGGACCGGCTCAGGAGGAGCTGGGCTGCTGGTCTAGGGCACCATTGGGCCTAGGCGCGAGGCCAGCCCAGGGAGGCAGTGACTCGGTCGTCTCCCCCGAGCAGGAGGCCGGGCGAGGTCGGTGGCGGCTCACGACGGGATGGCAGCACCAGCGAAGGAGATCCGCCAGGGATGACGATGGGGCAAGGCGGGGAAGGCCAGGAATGAGTAGATCCGGGCGTGGAGAGCTCGGATCTGGCGACGGACGAGGCCGAGGAGGCCGGCGATGACCTTGGCGTTGGATCCTGCGAAGATGGGGCGGCACTCAGAGCAGAGGGAGAGCACGGGAGAAAAGGAGGAGAAGAGAAGGCGCGACCTGGGGTTAGTGGCGGCGGATCCAGAGGCCTGAGAGGTCCTCCGGCGAGGCTTGCCGGTGACGAGGTCTCCGGCGACCGTACGGCGAGCTGACGGGGGCGGTGCAAACTCCCGGCAACGCACGGGGCGGAGGTAGTTGCCTCGATCCAGACTGGATCGGGCACTGTGGAAGGAGCAGCGGCGCTTCGGGCCCGGACGGGCTCGCGGTGGGCCTGCAGGGCCGCGGCGGCTTGGAGGTGGAGGAGGAGGTGCCAAGTGGCGGCGGCACTATGGAGGGGTGCGGAAAACAAGGGGTGATGGCTAGGGTTTCCAAAATTGGAGGAGGGGGTATCCATTTATAGGAATAGGCAAGGAGAGGGGGGTTTTAGTCCATTTTTCAGACCCTCGGATCACGATCGGACGGCTCCAGACGGAGGGGAACTAGGTGGGGTTTGTGGGCTGTGCTAGAGAGAGATGGGCTGAGAAGAGAGGAGAGAGAGAGGCCCGGTAGCGGCTTTCGGAGATCGAAAGCGTCCGACGAAAAGACCGGCTATACTGCCACTATAGTTATCCGTTGGGGCATCAAACAGACTACGAATGCGATGAAACTTGGCAGGCGGTCTACTGACAACAAAACAACACCGCACGCCAACTTTCAACCCATTCCGAGAACATTTTCCGGCCACTTATAAAATAATATTTCGGACATACCGCGGGCGCGTGCAAGTGTGTCTGGGCTCAGAACGGACAACGGAAGGAACGAGGAGACCGGGACGGATGCAAGTTTTGAAAACATGATGATGCAATGCACATGATGACATGATATGAAATGCAACACGCAAGCGAATGACATGGCAACGACAGCAAATAAGCGGAGGACACCTGGCACATCGGTCTCGGGGCATCACAACACTCCACCACTATGAGAGGATCTCGTCCCGAGATCTAGAATGGCACCGGAGGGACAAACGGAAGAGAAAGAGAAGAGGTAAAACTAAATTGCTTCTTTGACAAACGAGTGAACCCAACGAACCTTGCGAGGTTTGAGCAAAAGACCGAAAGAAAGCAACGGAGATGAACGAAGTTGAAAACACTCCGTTAGTAAAGAGGAACGAGGAAGAACAAGGTTGAAAGCACTCTGGTAGGGAAGAGTAATAAGGAAGAACAAATTTGGACAGCACTCCGGTTGAAAAGAGATGCAAAGCTTGATAAGGCGAAAAGAACTTGAGTAAAAGGGCACAACACTCCGGTTAAATGGATAAACATGAAAAGAACAAGATCCTGACAAGAACAAGAAGAAGGTTTGAAGAGAGCAGCATCACAATGCCTCCGGGAGAAAGAAATAGAAGATAGATAATTGAAATAAAAGAATGTTGAAGAAAATGCCAACTTCTGCCACAAAAGAGTTTGGAAAGGCATCTTTAGAAGATGGGTCGAGCGGAATTGTTGGAAAACCAACAATGAGAAGAATAAGCTTGATATGGTCTTATGGAATACATCTCAAATTATGAGGTGACCACCTGCCACTCACGGAAACAATGTTGGATTGATAAGAACAAGAAGACGAGGAACTTGATCATCGGAAGGATAAAGAAGAACTTGGGTCCTTTATAAGCACCATAGATAGCAACAAACCTTAGGGAAGGCTTTAGGTGAAATATAACCCAAGGTAACTCCAATGACGAGATTGGTGGATTTAAATACCTCATCTTGATAACTTGTGAAACACGAAGCACGAAGGGAAATTATCAAGAATGACAAAACACCACCTCAAAAGATATGCGTGAAAGAATTGCACTCCGGATTACAAGATGAAGAATGCTTGAGCTTCTGTGAAAAGAATCTTGATGAACGCTTCGCGAAGGGAAAAAAGTCCTTGATGAACCATCAAGTAGAGTCTCCATGAAGAACTCCAGTAAACAAAATGATAAAAAGAAAGAGAAATTGAAAACATAAGGTGAATCCTTGCAATGATTTAGATGGATCTCCGTGATAATTAGAGCTTGGAACTCCGGTAAAGAAAAGATAAAGCATCTCAAACTAAGAATATGATATGATGAACCACTCCGGAAAAAGGAATTGGTCACTTGGATGGAACAAGAATAAGAATTATGTTATGCGTATCCTTCACCAATTAAATTGATGACAATCAACGGATTTGACATATTACTTATTCTCTTGGAAAAGATTAAGAGAGATATAACTTAAACTTGAGAACGTCTTCAACAAGTTACCGGTAGGATTGAGAAGAACGAATGAATATATACGATAACGAATGACGAGAACTCTTGCATGAACCACCGTTAGAATTAAAATAAACGAAGTAAGGGATGAATCACCAGGTAAGAATTGAAAATGAACAAAGAAAAAATAAAGAAACACCGGGAAGAATTAGCAAATGAACGAAGATGCTTGAGTGAATTTAGATCCATGAGAACGAATAGATCACAAGCTGATTAGAGGATATTTGGCTTTCCAACTGACATAATGTCTCAAAGTACTTGTAACACCCTCGATGCGACTATAGCTCCCACGTGTCGAGGCACGACTTAGAGACATAATCGCATTGAAGGCATATGTCGCGAGTTAGGCAATCTTCATAACATCCCATGTAATATAGATAATAAAAGGGGAGATAACATAGTTGGCTTACACTCGCCACGTCAATCAAGTACATAAATAGCATTACAACATTCAAACACTCATGGCCCGACTACGGCGCCAAAATAAAAGATAACCCAACATGCGACATGGTCCCGATCACCCCCAACTGAGCACCACTACTGATCATCAGGGAAAGACACGTAGTATCGTTGAGAGTCCTCGTCGAACTCCCACATGAGCTCAAGTGCGTCACCTGGAGCGGAGTCATCGGGCCCTGCATCTGGTGTAATAGTAATCTGTGAGCCACAGGGACTCAGAAATCTCGCACCCTCGCGATCAAGACTATTTAAGCTTAATAGGTAAGGCAAGGTAAATATGTGTGGAGCTGCAGCAAGCGACTAGCATATATGGAGGCTAACCTGTTCGCAAAAGAGAGCGAGAAGAGGAGGCAAAGCGCGAGCGAGAAACTAGAGAGCAACCTACGCAAGCATTACTCCAACACCGTGTCCACTTCCCGGACTCCGCCGAGAAGAGGCCATCATGGTAACTCACACCGTTGATTCATTTTAATTAAGTTAAGGTTCAGGTTATCTACAACCGAACATTAACAAATTCCCATCTACACATAACCGCGGGCACGGCTTTCGAAAGTTCAAATCCCTGCAGGGGAGTCCCAACTTAGCCCATGACAACCTCTCACGGTCAACGAAGGAATAGACCTCCTCCCGAGACGTTCCGATCAGACTCGGTACCTCGGTTCTTCAAGACACTTCGACAGGTTAAAACAAATCTAGCAACACCGCCCGAATGTGCCGACAAATCCCGATAGGAGCTGCACATATCTCTTTCTCAGGGCACACTCAGATTGTCCTAGGTACGGGTAGGCCAGCCCAGAGTTGCCCCTGGTGGCCACCGGCAGCTGACAGGTTGGACCAACACTCAGAGGAGCACTGGCCCGGGGAGAAAGGAGAAAGGGAGGAAGGGAGGAAGAACGGGGGGACAAGG
This sequence comes from Triticum urartu, assembly GCF_056163025.1. Classification (NCBI taxonomy): domain Eukaryota; kingdom Viridiplantae; phylum Streptophyta; class Magnoliopsida; order Poales; family Poaceae; genus Triticum; species Triticum urartu. The sequence goes on from NC_141875.1 coordinate 264,484,402, forward strand.
GGAAGGAAGAAGGATGAGGCGCAGGGCCTGCTGGTTCGGTGGTGATTGTCGCCGTTGGCGTCTAGTACTCGGGTGAGGCGGCGCTGGTGGATCGAGGTGCTCGGCGATGAGCGAGTAGAGGAGGGAATCGATGGATTTGGAAGGAGCTAGCTGGTTGGGTGAGAAGGGGATCTGGGAGGATCCCGATGAGAGAGTGGCGGCGGGTGAGGAAAAAGAGGGAGTTGGTCTAGGGTTAGGCTAAAATATATAGCGAGTAGGATAGGTTAGGGGCTATCTCGTCCCTCCGATCGTAATCAGACGGACGGAAAAAAATATGTTAGTAAGTCCAATTAACAAAACGGAGACGTTTTGTAGATGTTTGGGGTTGATCTGCACACAGCGGTAACGACTGTCCGGGTCGGGTCCGGGACAGATTTCGGACGCGTGCGGGAGGAGGTCCGCGGGCTGACGAGAGAGGTTAGGTCGGGCTTGGCGGTGAGAGGTAGTGAGAAGGCAAAAGGGCTGAGAAGAGAGAAGAGGAGAGGCCCGGTGACTGTTTCCGGAGACCGAAAACGTCCGACGTTAGACCGACTATAATGTCGCTATAGTTATCCGTTGGGCTATCAAACAAACTCCGAATGCGATGAAACTTGGCAGGCGGCCTACCTACAACATAACAACACCACATGCCAACTTTCAACCCATTCCGAGAACATTTTTCGGCCATTTATAAAATAATATTTTGGATGTGCCGCGGTGCGTGCGAGTGTGTCTGGGCTCAGAACGGACAACGGAAGGAACTGGGAGACCCGGGCTAATGCAAGTTTTGAAAACATGATGATGCAATGCACATGATGACATGACAAGATGCAACACGCAAGCGAATGACATGGCAACAATAGCGAATAACTACAAGACACCTGGCGCATCGAACTCGGGGCGTCACAACACTCCACCACTACGAGAGGATCTCGACCCGAGATCCTAGGGATGGCACCGGAGGGACAAGGAAGAGGAAGAGAAGAGGTAAACCAAATTGCTTCTTTGACAATTGAGTGAAACCAAAGAACCTTGTGAGGTTGAACAAATTCGAGAAAAGAATACAATGAATGTGAACAAAGTTGAAACCTCCATTAGGGAAGAGGAACAAGGAACCTTACTAGACCCTTGTAGGTTGAAAGACATAAGAAAAGTGTTACGATGGACAATAGGTACATGCAAGCACTCCGATTGAAACGAGATGTACAGGAAAGATAAGGATCAATTACGACAACACTCCGGTTGGACATGGAAGGTAAAGAATATAAACTTTGCAAAACGAAAGCACTTGGATGAGACTCCCAGTTAAAAGAGGAAAGATAAAAATGACACTCCGGTTAAAACAAGATAGAGAAGGAAAAAGAATGATATAATTTGGGCAGCATTCCGACTGAAAATGGAAGGAATTTACAAGAACTTGACAAGATGAGAGGATACTTGATGAAATCAACAACACACTACCTCCGTAAGTATTGAAAGAATGGCACAATGGGTAAGAACGATTTCAGACGGCACTCCGGTTGAGAATGGAGGTAAAACTTGATAAGATGAGAGAGCTCGAATGAAAACACGACACTCTGGTTGAATGGATAAGCAAAAGGAAAGAACATGATCTTGACAAACCGAGATGAGGAGTGAAAAGAGCAACATCACTAGACCTCCGGGAGAAAGAATAGAATAAAGATAATTGAGACAAAAGAATGTAGAAGAACATGCCAACTACTGCTACAAAAGAGCTTGAAAAGGTATCCTTAGGAGAAGGGTTGAACGGAGTTGTTGGAAAAAAACAACAATGAAAAGAATAAGCTTCATATGGTCTTATGGAATACATCTCATATTATGAGGTGACAACCTGCCACTCACGGGAAAAAGAATTGGATTGGTATGAGCAAGGAGACAAGAAACTTATTTCACCGGAAGGATGAAATAAGAACTTGGGTCATTTATGAGCACCATTGGTAGCAACAATCCTTCGGGAACGCTCTAGGTGAAATATAACCCAAGATAATTCCAACGAATAGGTTGATGGATTTAAAATACCTCATTCTTAACAATATGTGAATCATGAACCATGAGCTCAAAATATCAAGAATGACATAATACCACCTCCAATGATATGGAAGAAAGAATTGCACTCCGGATAGCAAGATGAAGAAAAAACTTGAGCTCCTCTGAAAAGAATCTCAAAGAACACTTCATGAAGAAATTAAATTGTTGCTAAAGCATCATGTAGAGCCTCCATGAAGAACTCCGTTAACCAAAAGAATGATCAAACCGAAAGAAAGAGAAGTTGAAAACACAAGGTGAATCCTTGTACCGATTTAGATGAAACTCCATGGTGAAAAAATTGTAAAGGTTGGAACTCCGGGAAAAAGAGAAGATGAAACAATTGAAATCGAGAATTTGAAGGGCCTCCGGAATAAAGAATTAATCACTTGGAAGAAACAAGAATAAGAATTACATTATGCGTATCCCTCACCAATTAAATTGATGACAATCAATGGCTTTGGCATACTACTTATTCTCGTAGAAAGAATTAAGATAGATATAGAGTCAACTTGGAAAGGTCTTCAACGAAACACCGGTAGGATTGAAACAACGAATGAATTGATAAGATAAATGAAGGAAAAAGAATCTTGAACGAACCACCGTAAGAATTGGAAATGAATGAAGAGAAGATAAGGAAACACCGGGAAGAATTATAAAATGAACGAAGATGCTTGAGAGGATTTAGATACATGAGAATGAAGAGATCACGAGCTGATTAGAGGATCACTTGATGCACCGGTAAGATTGGAGAATGACAACTGAAAGCTGAGAATGAATAATCCTGAACTGATGGACTGCGGATAACAAACTGAGAAGACTCTTGCATTGCTCCGGATGGGTGAAAAGAATTCTCACAATCAAAAACAATTATGAGAGGATGGAAACAAGCTAGAATGACGAATCTCTGAGAGAACCGATAAAATATGGAGGTAAAACTCTTCTTCGGTCTTCAAAATATGAGAATGACGATGATAAACACCATCAAGAATCGTTTAGGCACTCCGGAAGAATCAAAAGCTAAGAGATTGAGTCAACGATGAAAATAATTTGGAAGATCTTGGAGAAGACATTTGACTGATGATAAATCATTCTTATGTCAAACTTCGAAAAGAATTTAGGATAGCTTCGGGAAAAATAAGAAGAGTCAGGTAAGATCCTGGGAAAAGACCTGTGGGTTAGGGCCCACTCAAAAGATACACCCTAGAACGATTTGAAGGAGAGATTGCACCGGTTGAATAAAAAGCCTAGAATGAGAGAACGTCCTCGAAGATATGTTTGAACGGATCTTGAATGAAAAGACGAGCCTTCAGAGATATCTTCAGCACTCCGGAACAATTGAATAGTGAGAAGTGAATGATTAAGAATTGCACCGGCATGAGAAAGCATTGAAACGAGGAAAGGATATGATCAACAAAGTTAGAATTGAATCCACCGGAGAAGAAACAAATTAAGGATGATGACCTTGAGGCTCCGTTAAAATCTTCATGAGAATCACCGGATAAGAACAATGACGGAAAATGATGGAGAGGCTTCATAATAATAAAAGGATACTTGATTAAGACATCTGAGTCCTTGAAGAAAAAGGGTGGGTGGGCGGGAAAACAAATGCAGCTTGCGATGAATGAAACAAACACCGTTGAGAAGAACTGGTAATTGATCTTGCTGATGTTGAAATTATCGGATCCACTTGAAGAGAAACACGCCGGTTGAAAAGGATTGACATGACAAACTCAATGATCGAGAAGGATTAGTATTCACATAGGAATATGAGAACACCACTTGGAAAAGGTATAGAATCAACATTTGACTTCGAAGCAACTCGAATACCACAACTCAAAAACAAAAACAAAGGATTGGCTTGCAGAATAAGCCGGAACAAACATATGATAGAGATTTCGTCCGAAGTTTTCGTGGTGGGGCCTACACGGGCTTGATCGTACAGCACCATCATGTACAAGGCATTGCACATGACATACGAAGCGTCCCCGAGTCGGCATAGCCAAGGACTCTTTAAGACACAACGAGACCACTGTAAAACCGACCGTGAATAGGCGGACCACTAGACGTCGAACCCCAATTTCATTTCATACATCTCTCGGAAAGATATCCTAAGAGCTACTTGAATTCCCACTTATAAACTGCCGAAATTTTCCGGTTATGCAATCAGGTGTTGGGGGTACAGGGGAAGCATAATATCTCACCCAAAACTAGCAAATCCTACATCCAGCTGTATCCATCCTTTAACACATAACCAAGACACCTTCAGAAATCGTCTACCTCAACCTTCGGAAAGCATCCGTTATACAAGTTATGGCAATACTCCCGAACTCCCGCCCCAGTACTGGGTGGCGTCAAGGTTATCTCCCCAACGAACTGCATAAAGGAGATTTCCGATGTCGGCGTACTAAACTCGGGTATTCCAGAATTGCAACGATAAAATTGTGATGACAACACCTCGGAGCTCAACTCCCCGGGACACTGCCACAACCCTTAAAGACAGGAGGCACCAAGAACAATGTTCTCGTCACAAAACCATCGAAACGATTCAAAGATACCCGCGTGATCCTAAAAAAATTTTTAGTGAAATTTGAGAAGAGAAGAGTCAAAACTCTACGTCAGGATGCCTTACCAGAGCGATGAGGAGACTGGGGAGTAAAAAGAATTCCTAAACTCTCCGATATATAATTCCTAAATGACTCAAAACATTTTTCTAGACACAACTCGTCCGCTAAAAACGATCAAGCAGTGGGGCTCCTAAGGTCGGGGAAGGCTCTGATACCAACTTGTAACGCCCTCGATGCGGCTATATCTCCCACGTGTCGAAGCACGACTTAGAGGCATAACCGCATTGAAAGCAATGTCGCAAGTGAGGTAATCTTCACACAACCCATGTAATACATAAGGGAAAGAGATACATAGTTGGCTTACAATCGCCACTTCACACAATTACATGAATAAAGCATTACAGCAACCAGATACAATCAAGGTCCGACTATGGAACCAAATTAAAAGAAGAACCCCAAATGCGACAAGGTCCCCGATCGACCCCAACTGGGCTCCACTACTGATCAACTAGAACGAAACAACACAAGGACAAGATCTTCATCGAGCTACTCATGAGCTTGGTTGCGGCATCCGCACTGTCTCATCGGCACCTGCAAGCTGGTTTTGGAAGTATCTGTGAGTCACGGGGACTCAGCAATCTCGCACCCTCGCGATCAAGACTATTTAAGCTTATGGGTAAGGTAAAAGTATGAGGTGGAGCTGCAGCAAGCGACTAGCATATATGGTGGCTAACATATGCAAATGAGAGCGAGAAGAGAAGGAAAAGCACGTTCGAGAAACTATGATCAAGAAGTGATCCTAGAACAACCTACGTCAAACATAACTCCAACACCGTGTTCACTTCCTGGACTCCGCCGGAAAGAGACCATCACAGTTACACACGTGGTTGATGTATTTTAATTAAGGTCAACTTCAAGATTTCCACAACCAGACGTTAACAAATTCCAATCTGCCCATAACCGCGGGCACGGCTTTCTAAAGTTCAAAACCCTGCAGGGGTGTCCCAACTTAGCCCATCACAAGCTCTCACGGTCAATGAAGGAATAGACCTTCTAGCGGGAAGACCTGATCAGACTCGAAATCCCGGTTACAAGACATTTCGACAGGGTAAAACTAAACCAGCAACACCGCCCGAATGTGCCGACAAATCCCGATAGGAGCTGCACATATCTCTTTCTCAGGGCACACTCAGATTGTCCTAGGTACGGGTAGGCCAGCCCAGAGTTGCCCCTGGTGGTCACCTGCAGCTGACAGGTTGGACCAACACTCAGAGGAGCACTGGCCCGGGGGGGTAAAATAATGATGACCCTCGGGAGCGCGACTCCCAAGGGAAAAGAAAAGGCTAGGTGGGAAATGGTAAAACCAATGTTGGGCATTGCTGGAGGAGTTTTACTCAAGGCGAACTGTCAAGGGGTTCCCATAATAGCCCAACCGCGTAAGGAACGCAAAATCCGGGAACATAACACCGATATGATGGAAACTAGGGCGGCAAGAGTGGAACAAAACACCAGGCATAAGGCCGAGCCTTCCACCCTTTACCAAGTATATAGATGCATTAATTAAATAAGATATATTGTGATATCCCAACAAGTAACATGTTCCAACAAGGAACAACATCTCCATGTTCCAACAAGGAACAACATCTCCATGTTCCAACAAGGAACAAACTTCAATCTTCACCTGCAACTAACAACGCTATAAGAGGGGCTGAGCAAAGCGGTAACATAGCCAATCAACGGTTTGCTAGGACAAGGTGGGTTAGAAGCTTGGTTCAACAACATGGGAGGCATGATAAGCAAGTGGTCGGTATCGCAGCATAGGCATAGCAAAAGAGCGAGCAACTAGCAAAGCAAAGATAGTAGTGATTTCGAGGGTATGATCATCTTGCCTGAGATCCCGCAAGGAAGAAGAACGAGTCCATGGAGAAGACAAACGGACGTAGTCGAACGGATCCTCACAACTCCGGAACGGAACCGAAGCTCACGAGAAAGGCAACCCAGAAAGAAGCAAACAACATAGTAAACAACCAACACATCAACATGGCATGATGCGCAAACAAGTATGATGCATGTCCGGTTTAATGAAGCATGGCATGGCAAAGTGCACAAGCAATTCTACAAATTAAGTGGAGCTCATTATGCAATGGAGTTACATATTGATGGAACACCACATTCAAGTTATTTAGTTCTCTCGTTTATGTACCCAACAAGATTAAATGTTGCTAGCATGGCAAGAGGGTGAAGCAAATAAAAACTACCTATCTAGGCAAGTTTAAATGAGGCCGGAAGCAACGAACAACAATTCCGGTAAATCCCCATATGCATATATTAGGTTTGGTGCTGTTCTTCCCTAAACATAATTTTAGAGTTGTTAAGCATGCAAAGTGAAGTCACCATGTTAAACTAGGCATTTTTCTACCCCATTTACATATAAAGTTTATTTAAAATGGAGCTACGGTTATCTAGTTATGAATTAAAGCATTTTAGCATTGCATTTGGGAAAATTTAAACAAACAGCATTTTAATCATTTTAAACATGGATGAAAATGACATATTATTAAACTAGATGAAATTCTAAGCAAGTTTCATATATAAATTATTTTAAACCGATGCACAGTTGAGAAGTTATTAAATGCATGAAGTAGGAGGGTTTTCTGTAAAAATTGCTCACTCTGGAAAATAGAAAAAACGTTCTATGTAAAAAAACAGGATACGGGCCGGATCTGGTTGGCGGCCCAGCAGAGAGGAGGGGCTGGCGCTCACCTAGATGGCCAAGCCCAGTTCGGTGGGAGGAGGCCGGTAGGTCGCGCGGCTGCGCCTCGGGCGTGCTTGTGGCCCACGCGGGCATGTGCGGCAACGGCCTGGGGCACGCTCGCCCGAATCGCAGAGGAAGGGGACGAAGCAGGTAGCAGCGGTTGAAACAGGGGAGCGGCGGCGGCGTGGGACTTGCAGGTCGGCGCGCGAGCCAACAGGGAACTCCGGTGACGGTGGCTGACGACGACGCGAGCGCCGGGAACGGGCAGGTCCTGGCAAGGGGGTCTCGGATCCGGCGGCGCAAGGGAGCTCCGAGGCGGGGAGGAACGGCAGGGCCCTGGCAGGGAAAATTTCAGACACGAGGCAGGGACAGAGAGAGGGCCGAAGTGAGATCGAGATGAGGCGAGGCGACCTGGCTGTGGCCGGCCGGCAGTAGGCGCAGGCGCCCGAGGATGCAAGTTGGAGGAACACGGGGAGGCTCGTCTCTGCTGAAGACGAGGCCATGGGCGACGCTGTCAGGGAGGCGACGAGCGAGGAGGTTGAGGCCCGCGCGAGGTTGGTACGGCTGCTCCAATAGCGGCTTGGTTCGCTGGATTCGAGAGAAGAGCACGGCGACTTGGCCTTGGCTTCCATGGCGCGGCGGGAAAACCCCTGGGTACCTTGAAGAGAGAGATGTGAGAGGGAGAGAGAAAAGAGAAAGGATAAAGGGAGGAAGAACGGGAGGACAAGGGGAAGGAAGAAGGATGAGGCGCAGGGCCTGCTGGTTCGGTGGTGATTGTCGCCGTTGGCATCTAGTACTCGGGCGAGGTGGCGCTGGTGGATCGAGGTGCTCGGGGACAAGCGAGCAGAGGAGGGAATCGATGGATTTGGAAGGAGCTAGCTGGTTGGGTGAGAAGGGGATCTGGGAGGATCCTGATGAGAGAGTGGCAGCGGGTGAGGAAAAAGAGGGAGTTGGTCTAGGGTTAGGCTAAAATATATAGCGAGTAGGATAGGTTAGGGGCTATCTCGTCCCTCAGATCGTAATCGGACGGACGGAAAAAAATATGTTAGGAAGTCCAATTATCTCCGTTTTGTAGATTTTTGGGGTTGATCCGGACACAGCGGTAACGACTGTCCGGGTCGGGTCCGGGACAGATTTTGGACGCGTGCGGGGGGAGGTCCGCGGGTTGACGAGAGAGGTTAGGTTGGTCTTGGTGGTGAGAGGTAGTGAGAAGGCAAAAGGGCTGAGAAGAGAGAAGAGGAGAGGCCCGGCGACTGTTTCCGGAGACCGAAAACGTCCGACGTTAGACCGACTATAATGTCGCTATAGTTATCCGTTGGGCTATCAAACGAACTCCGAATGCGATGAAACTTGGCAGGCGGCCTACCTACAACATAACAACACCACATGCCAACTTTCAACCCATTCCGGGAACATTTTCCGGCCATTTATAAAATAATATTTCGGATGTGCCGCGGTGCGTGCGAGTGTGTCTGGGCTCAGAACGGACAACGGAAGGAACTGGGAGACCCAGGCTAATGCAAGTTTTGAAAACATGATGATGCAATGCACATGATGACATGACAAGATGCAACAAGCAAGCGAATGACATGGCAACGACAGCGAATAACTGCAAGACACCTGGCGCATCGGACTCGGGGCGTCACTTCCGGCGGAGTGCGGGAAGTGAACACGGTGTTGGAGTAATGCTTGACGTAGGTTGTTTTAGGATCACTTCTTGATCATACTTTTATCGACCGTGCTTTTCCTTCTCTTCTCGCTCTCATTTGCGTATGTTAGCCACCATATATGCTTGTCGCTTGCTGCAGCTCCACCTCATACCTTTTACCTTAACCATGAGCTTAAATAGTCTTGATCGCGAGGGTGCGAGATTGCTGAGTCCCCGTGACTCACAGATACTTCCAAACCAGTTTGCAGGTGCCGATGAGTCCTTGCAGATGACGCAACCAAGCTCAGGAGGAGCTCGATGAAGATCTTGTCCTTTGTGTTGTTTTGTTCTAGTTGATAAGTAGTGGAGCCCAGTTGGGGTCGATCAGGGACCTTTGTCGCATTTGGGGTTCTTCTTTTATTTTGGTTCCGTAGTCAGACCTTGATTGTATCTGGTTGATGTAATGCTTTATTCATGTAATTGTGTGAAGTGGCAATTGTAAGCCAACTATCTATCTCTTTCCCTTATGTATTACATGGGTTGTGTGAAGATCACCTCACTTGCGACATTGCTATCAATGCGGTTATGCCTCTAAGTCGTGCTTCGACACGTGGGAGATATAGCCGCATCGAGGGCGTTACACACTTAGCCATATGAGTTTTATTGTGGGGCTACGACATAGCCCCTGGTATGTATGCAGCGTATGATGCCTTACATATTTGATCTGGAAAAGATCCCTCGTGTGACACGGAGAATCGCTAAGATTCCAAGAAGTCGTCAAGTGGTTGACCAGCTCACGCCGCATCATGACAGACAGTTTTCAGCTTTCTCTACTAAGGTGCTCGTCCGGTTTAGACCAGGGCACAATCGCAGTAGTTCTCCCTTCACTACCCTAGCCTATAGAGCGGAACGTAGGGTAGCAAGAACAGGAGCCGGGCAACCCAACTATTGACCCAAGACAATGATTTGGAGCTGATGCATATAAGGCCAAACTTGCGACGCCAAAGTATGCTATAGACCTGTTCGGACTTTTACTGGCAACTCATTTGTTCCCACACCAAGCCCCTGGCAGGTTATGCCAAGGTATTTCTGTGAAATAACCGTGGGAACCAATGCGGATGATTAGTTCGGATATTGTTTAATGGGAACTGAGTGATATGCCAATGATTACTTAAGATATATATATATAAGCCATCCTCCCAGCTATTTGACATGCTCGGGGTTGGAGGCGGAGGAACAGGCATAGTACAGGCTCGAGAAATAGAGAGTGTGTTCTACAAAAAAGTTATTTTGGACCTCCTGTCGCACGTCTGCGCCGCCAGTCCTCGGTGGGGGGAATCCTTGATGGAAATAGCCCCATAGGTGAGAATGCGGATCCGGACTCCAATAGAGCCAGTTTCCGATGTTCATCCTGTTCGTCACCTGTCTTTAAAGGATAACGAAGGAAGAAATAAAAAGAAAATAAATAATAATAAGAAAAGTTACTGGAGTGCTTGCAGGCTTGTCCGTATTGTGCTTCCGCCAATGCCCAGGGTATCTTGAGTTCGTAATGATGTATGCGCGGTACAAACTTTGTAGGTGTACAGAGTGGGCGGCGGAAGCCGGGTTGCTATTTCCGTTCTAGGAGTAGTTGATCCTCAGGTGGAGACTACTTCTGACCCCCGGTGTTAAGTTGGTGAACCTTTCCATCATCCCTGTCGCTTGGCGGCCTCCTCCCCCTATGTTCGGCGTTGAGCTTGCCGGCCTGTTTAAAGACCCAGCAGTTTCTGTTGGTATGATTAGCTGGTTTATCGGGGTGGCCATGAATCTGGTAGGGTCGGTCCAATATCCTATCCAGGTTGGATGGTTCGTCTCGATTCGCCTTGAATGGCTTCTTCCGCTGACTGGGCTTGGGGTTGATGAATCCGGCGTTGACCGTTGTGTCGCCTGATCTTCCGTTGTCATTGCGACTATTGTTTTTGCTTCCTCATGGCTTGTCGTTGCCGTCTCGGATTTCGGAGGTGTCCTGGTTGCTGGTGCTATTGCTTCTATGAGCGAGCCAGCGGTCTTCTCCCGCACAAAAGCGGGTCATCAAAGCAGTGAGGGCTGTCATGGATTTAGGTCCTTCTTGGCCGAGGTGGTGTGCAAGCCATTTGTCCCGGACGCTGTGTCTGAAAGCCGCAAGGGCTTCCGCGTCCGGACAGTCGACGATTTGGTTCTTTTTGACTAAGCATCGAGTCCAGAGCTCCCTGGCTGATTCTCCGAGCTGTTGGACAATGTTACCTAGGTCATTGGCATCCGATGGCCGGACGTGTGTTCCTCTGAAGTTATCAAGGAAGGCCTCTTCCAAGTCCTCCCAGCTGCCTATGGAATTTTCAGGCAGGCTGTTTAACCAGTACCGAGCTAGCCCTTTTAGTTTTAGTGGGAGGTATTTAATGGCATGGAGGTCGTCCCCATGGGCCATATGGATGTGGAGAATGAAATCTTCTATCCATACCATGGGATCGGTTGTCCCGTCGTATGATTCAATATTGACGGGTTTGAATCCTTCGGGGAATTCATGATCCATTACTTCATCAGTGAAGCAAAGCGGGTGTGCGGCGCCTCTATGTTGGTCCACACTGCGACGTAACTCCGAAGGAGTCCCTTTGCGGTTTTCGGCTCGGGCGTGGTGAGGTTTGACACGTCCGAATAGGTATCCATCGTCGCGTGTCGAAGCATGCTTTCGCGATCCGTAGATCGGTCTTGCGTGTCCTGCTCTATTGTCCAAGTCCCTCTGCAGGTTGTCTGGGTAATCATGGCCTGCGTTGTTCCTGCCTTTACGGTGAGGTGGGGCGGTCTGGTGTTCGGCTTCAGTTGCCTCTTTATCTGGATAGAATCGTTGGTGACCTGCCGCATTGTGTGACGATGGTATGGGCTCCAACGCCCCGTCATCGGACTGGTATAGAAATCTGTGCTTTGGGTAGCTTTTCGCTAGGCCACTAAGGTTGTATTCTTCAGCGACCAGGACTTTGGTCCATCTGTCGTTGAGTAGGTCTTGGTCAGCTTGAAGCAGCTGCTGCTTCCTTTTCAGACTCCTTATCGTAGCTATCAGCCTGCACAAGAAGCGCTCCTGCTCGAGGGGCTCTTCGGGTATGATGAAGTCTTCGTCGCCCAGGCTTACCTCATCTTCGGAGAGCGGAAGGTAGTTTTCTTCCTCCGAACCATCGCTGGGTGGGGCCTGTTCATCGGGGCTGGCTTGCCCGTTTTCCTATTCCTCCTGCTCAGATATTGCTCCAACAGGGTCTTCATTGCTTTCGGGGCCGTCCGGAGTACTCTTTTCTCCAGTGACATCGTTGCTGTGGCATGGCTTGGGGCAGCGTTTGGGGCGCCGGAACTTAGAATGTGTCTCAGGAGTTTTAACTGGATCTCCCTTGTCCTTGCCGTGAGGCTTTTTGAGTGTATCGATCATGTACACGTCATATGAAGGGGTGGCCGTCCCACGCCTGATGACTGATGGGTTTTGGCCTTGCTCCTTATCGGCATCGTCGTCTATACCGTCAATGTCTTCGGAGCCAGAAGCGGGCATGTCGGTTAAGTCCTCGATAGTGGCTATGAAGTGGGTGGCGGGTGGGAAGCGAAATTCTCCTTTGTCAGCCTCTAGCTCGAACCAGACATAGTTCGGCCGTGAGTCCCCCATCGGGGACGGGTTTTTCAACGAATTCAGCACATCGCCGAAGGGCGAGCGTTGGAAGACATCTGCGGTGCTGAACTCGATGATTGATAACCAATCCGGCTCGGTGTCCGGGAGCGTGCAAGGTTCGGAACTTATAGCCGGAGACGAGTCCGAAATTCCGTTGGCGCTGATATTGCTTGGTGTTGAGTTTGTGTGCGGCTCCAACGCCGCGGACTCTGTGGCTTTGGATGGTGCAAACTGCTTCGGATCTAAGGTCGTAGCAGTTATAGGAACCATCTCCAGAACCTGGTCCAATGACAGATTTAGGTCATGTTCATCGGAGCGAGGGGGAGCGATCGCCGCGGTCTCAACTCCATTGAAGATCAAGTCTCCACGGATATCCGTGACATAGTTCAAGCTTCCAAATCTGACCTGATGGCCAGGGCATAGATATCGACCTGCTCCAGATGGCCAAGCGAGTTGGCCCGCAGTACGAAGGCGCCGAACACAAAAATCTGTCCGGGGAGGAAAGTTCCACCTTGTACAGCGTTACTATAGACAATTGAAGGGGCCATCGAACCTTTTGTCGACGGCACAACGGAACTCTCAATGAAAGCACCAATGTCGGTGTCAAAACCGGTGGATCTCGGGTAGGGGGTCCCGAACTGTGCATCTAGGATCGATGGTAACAGGAGACCGGGGACACGATGTTTTACCCAGGTTCGGGCCCTCTCTATGGAGGTAATACCCTACTTCCTGCTTGATTGATCTTGATGAATATGAGTATTACAAGAGTTGATCTACCACGAGATCGTAATGGCTAAACCCTAGAAGCCTAGCCTGTATGACTATGGTAATGAATATCCTTTCTGGACTAACCCCTCTGGTTTATATAGACACCAGGGGGAAATCTAGGGTTACATAGAGTCGGTTACATAAGAAGGAATCTTCATAGTCGGTCGCCAAGCTTGCCTTCCACGCCAAGGAGAGTCCAGTTCAAACACGGGAATAGTCTTCATGTCTTCACAGCCCATCAGTTCGGCCCATGGATAACAGGCCGGACGCCCGAGGACCCCTTAGTCCAGGACTCCCTCAATCGCCGCCATGGGTCTAGAGTGAGCACTATTGCGCTTAGTTATAATTTTTCATTGTTCCATGTTGTTATATTATCAATCTTGGATGTTTTATAATCATTTTATAGTCATTTTATATCATTTTTTGGTACTAACCTATTGACATAGTGCCAAGTGCCAGTTGATGTTTTCTGCATGATTTCTACATCACAGAAAATCAGTATGAAACGGAGTCCAAACGCAATGAAACTTTACGGAGATTTTTTTTGGACTAGAAGGAACATAACGGGCCATGGTTGTGCCTCGGGGGTGCTCCGAGGAGAGCACAGCCCACCAGGGCGCGCCAGGAGGCCCAGACGCGCCCTGGTAGGTTGTGCCCACCTCGGGTGCCCCCCGGACCGCCTCTTTGCTCTATAAATACCCCGATATTCCCAAAACCCTAGGGGAGTCAATGAAATATTTATCCAGCCAACGCAGAGTCCAGAACCACCAGATCCAATCTAGACACCATCTCGGATGGGGTCCACCACCTTCATTGGTGCCTCTCTGATGATGCGTGAGTAGTTCTTTGTAGAACTTCGGGTCCATAGTTAGTAGCTAGATGGCTTCCTCTCTCTCTCTCTTGCTTCTCAATGCAATGGTCTCTTGAAGATCCATATGATGTAACTTTTTTGCGGTGTGTTTGTCGGGATCGATGAACTTTGAGTTTATGATCAGATCTATCTTTTTATATCCATTAAAGTATTTGAGTTTCTTTGATCTCTTTTATGCATGACTTCTTATAGCCTTGTATTTCTTCTCTGATATTTGGGCTTTGTTTGGCCAACTTGATCTATTTATCTTTCAATGGGAAGAGGTGCTTTGTAGTGGGTTCAATCTTACGGTGCTTGATCCCAGTGACAGAAGGGGAACCGTCACATCTGTATCGTTGCTACTAAGGATAAAATGATGGGGTCTATCTCTTCATAGATAGATCCTGTCAACATCATGTCATAATTCTTATTGCATTACTCCGTTTCTCCATGAACTTAATACACTAGATGCATGCTGGATAGCGGTCGATGTGTGGAGTAATAGTAGTAGATGCAGGTAGGAGTCGGTCTACTAATCTTGGACATGATGCCTATGTAATGATCATTTCCTGGATATCGTCATGATTATTTGAAGTTCTATCAATTTCCCAACAGTAATTTGTTCACCCACCGTTTGTTATTTTTCTCGAGAGAAGCCACTAGTGAAAATACGGCCCTCGGGTCTCTTTCTCACATATTTGCCTTTGCGATCTACTTTTCCTTTGCTTTTATTTTCAGATCTATTAAACCGAAAATACAAAAATACCTTGCTGCAATTTATTCTTATTTATTTTATTTGGCGTTTGATCTATCAATCTACTATAATTTTATCTAAGTTTGTTTGCCTATCTTGAGGCGCCGTACCCGGAAGGGATTGACAACCCCTTTAACACGTCGGGTTGCGAGGATTTGTTATCTGTGTGCAGGGGTTGTTTATGTTGTGTTGCTTGGTTCTCCTACTGGTTCGATAACCTTGGTTTCATATCTGAGGGAAATACCTACCGCCGTTGGTTCGATAACCTCTCTTTGGGGAAATACAGACGTAGCTTCAAGCGACATCGAAAGGAATTTCTGGCGCCGTTGTCAGGGAGGATCTTCACATATACTAGGTTCCTAATCACAAATCTCATCTCCTCGCAATTTACATTATTTGCCATTTGTCTCTCGTTTTCATCTCCCCCACTTCACAAAAATTTGCCCTTTTATTCGCCCTTCTTTTTCATTCGCCATTCTCTTGCTTTCTAGTCTTGATGGCTAGCGTTCCTACTCCTCCTTTGTCACCAGATTTTGAAGTTCTTTACTTCAAGCAAAGACAAGGATAAAATTTGAAAGATGCCTAGTATAGACTTATGGAATCATATGGTATTTCCAATTTAAAGGGGGCGCTAAGGTTTTGCTTCATAATTTTTACATAAGATTGGCTCTACATCATAGACAACTTCTAGATTTTGCCGCTAAAGGAAATTTCACTGAGCTTGATACCAATGCTGCCTATGAAATTTTAGAAGGAATTTTGGGAATTCCACCTCAAAATAAAGGGTTTTATTTTACCCTTGAGGGAGCCCAAATGTTGGACAAACTTGGTGATTTTCATAAACATATGGTTGAAATACGGAAATATAATGAACCCCTCAAACACCTCAATGGTAGTATCAATCGCATGAATACCCTGATTACTCTTTGCAACAAGCGATTGGATATTTTTGATCTTAAGATGGTTTATTTCCCGAAGAATTTTGGGAAGCATAAAGAGCCTTCCAGGTTTGAGAAAACCCTTACAAAAGTTGCCAAAACTTTGGAAGACAAAACTTAGATCCTTGCTTTATGCCTAGCTAAGGGCGTAAAACTATAGCGCTTATTGGGAGGCAAACCAATGAATAAAGTTTATTTTTGCTTTTTACTTCTTGTTTTTGAGTGTTGGCACAATTATGCTACTGTTATGATTGTGCTTTTTATGTTTTAATTAGTGTTTGTGCCAAGTAAAGCTTTTAGGATCTTCTTGGGTGATAGTTGTTTGATCTTTCTGAAAAAACAGAAACTTTTGCGCTCACAAAAATAATTCTCATTTTTAACCAAAGAGTGCTAAAATACCCATTCCTTTTGAAGTAGATCAACATATAAATTTCTCAGGTCGTCCTAATTTTTCAGAATTTTTGGAGCTACAGAAGTATTCGAAATAGTCAGATTGCTACAGACTGTTCTGTTTTGACAGATTCTGATTTCTTTGCGTTGTGTGCTTGTTTTGATGGCTCTATGGTTTTCTTTGATGAGTTTTTGCCATAGAAAAGTTGGAATACATTAGATATAATGCGAGAACAAAATATTAATTTGTTTGATACAGTACTTATAGTAGTAATTTATTTTTTTATACTAACGGATCTCACGAAGGTTTTGTTGAATTTTGTGTGATTGAAGTTTTCAAGTTTTGGGTTATCTTACGATGGATGAAGGAATAAGGAGTAGAAGATCCTAAGCTTGGGGATGCCCCAGCATCCCAAGCTATTATCCAAAAATGAGCAACCAACTAAGCTTGGGGATGCCCCCGAGTGGCATCCCCTCTTTCTTCTAACGACCATCGGTATTTTACTCCAAGCTATATTTTTATTTGTCACATACTATGTGTTTTGCTTGGAGCGTCTTGTATGATATGAGTTTTTGCTTGTCTTATTTTTATTTTATATCTTGATCCCTTGCTGGAAATACCTATTTGAGAGAGCCAAAATTATGTCATGACTTGTTAGAATTGCTCTCTATGCTTCACTTAATTTTTTATGGGCTATGGACTTGCTCTAGTGCTTCACTTATATCTTTTTGAGCACGGTGTGCTTTAGTATTTTTGAAGATATGGTCCATTGCTTCTCTTAGATTTATTTGAGAGTTAGTAAAATTTTCAAGAAATTCTCTCTTGCTTCACTTAAATTAATTTGAGAGAAAGAAAGAAATATTATGCTCATGATCTTCACTCATATTTGTTTGAGCTTGTCAAAAGCAACACATAAAAATTAGTCCCAAAGTGATAGATATCCAAGAAGGATATAATAAAAAATTTCATGTAGATCATTGGACAAAATAAACTTGATTCTTAGTAATAGTTTTGAGATATGATGATGTGATATGTGAGTTATGTTGATGAGTAATTATGCTTTAGTAAGAATATTGGTGTTAAGGTTTGTGATTCCCTATGCAAGCACGTAAGTCAATAGTCATGCAATGAAATTATATCCTACTTGTGGTGCATTATTCGGTGTTAATTATGCTTAACGCTCGCTTATGAGATTATCCGTTTCTTGGTTAGTCGCTTCTCAATCTTTTTCTAGCCTTCATTTTGCACTAAGTATGATCTCTACTTGTGCATCCAAAATCCTTTAAACCAGTTTTGCCACGTGAATCCACTATATCTACCTATATGCGGTATTCTTTTGCCGTTCTAAGCAAATTTGCATGTGCCATCTCTAATTTTCAAAATAAACTTCTCTTTTGTGTGTTCGTTTTGCTCGCGGAACGGTGAGGGGTGGCTAATATTTTCCATGCTAGATGTGTTATTCTCACGATGAGTGTTTATTCACTTGTCATTGCACGAGAGTAAGGCAAAGGTATTAGGGATGCCTAGTCCCGAAACGAAAAAAATGAATTTACTTTATGTTGTCAAATAATCAAATCCTTGGAAAGTGTTGGTATGGAAGGCACCCGTGGATACGGTTAGCCATGGAAAGTGAAAGTATGGTGGAAACAGGAATAAACTTTATTTTCTATTTGGGAACAGCCTATGATATATCTAGCATGGAAAGTGCTGGGAACTCTAAGTCGTTTTCGTTGGTGGGATGGATACACCTCCCAAAATGTTTTTATCTCTGAGTTTTTCGCTTTGAGCTCTGGCACCTCTACAAATCCCTACTTCCCTTTGCGAAGGGCCTTTCTTTTACTTTATGCAATTTTTATTTTGGATTTGAGTCTCAATCTTCTCTCATAAAAGCACCAACTAGGAGGCAATATGATCATACTTGAGTATTGGGTGTAGCTAATATGCGAGTGTGGTTCATGAATGGATCAATGACTGAGCATGATGGGCTAGGGATAGCTTATTTTAGTGTTGATATTTTGAAAGACATGGTTGCTTGTTGATATGCTTGAGTATTTAAATTATCATGTCAAAACTAGACTATTGCTTGAAGCACATAAAACGCCGAATGTCCATGCTATAAACAAGGAATATGATATGACATGTTAGGCGGCATTCCACATCAAAAATTCTGTTTTTATCACTTACCTACTCGAGGATGAGTAGGAGTTAAGCTTGGGGATGCTGATACGTCTCCAAAGTATCTATAATTTTTTGTTGTTCCATGTTGTTATATTATCAATCTTGGATGTTTTATAATCATTTTGTAGTCATTTTATATCATTTTTTGGTACTAACCTATTGACATAGTGCCAAGTGCCAGTTGTTGTTTTCTGCATATTTTTTACATCACAGGAAATCGATATCAAACGGAGTCCAAACGCAACTAAACTTTACAGAGATTTTTTTGGACCAGAAGGAACATAATGGGCCATGGCTGCGCCTGGCGGTGCTCCGAGGAGAGCACAAACCACCAAGGCGCGCCAGCAGGCCCAGGCGCACCCTGGTGGGTTGTGCCCACCTCCGGTGCCCCCCGGACCGCCTCTTTGCTCTATAAATACCCCAATATTCTGAAAACCCTAGGAGAGCCAACAAAATATTCATCCAGCCGCCGCAAAGTCCAGAGCCACCAGATCCAATGTAAACACCATCTCGGATGGGGTAAACCACCTCCATTTGCGCCTCTCCGATGATGTGTGAGTAGTTCTTTGTAGACCTTCGCGCCCATAGTTAGTATCTAGATGGCTTCCTCTCTCTCTCTTGATTCTCAATACAATGGTCTCTTGGAGATCCATATGATGTAACTCTTTCGCGGTGTGTTCGTTGGGATCGATGAACTTTCAGTTTATGATCAGATCTATCTTTTTATATCCATGAAAGTATTTGAGTTTCTTTGATCTCGTTTATGCCTGACTGCTTATAGCCTCATTTTTCTTCTCCGATATTTGGGTTTTGTTTGTCCAACTTGATCTATTTATCTTGCAATGGGAAGAGGTGCTTTGCAGTGGGTTCGGTCTTACGGTGCTTGATCTCAGTGACAGAAGGGGAACCGACACGTATGTATCGTTGCTACTAAGGATAAAATGATGGGTCTATCTCTACATAGATAGATCTTGTCTACATCATGTCATTGTTCTTATTGCATTACTCCGTTTCTCCATGAACTTAATACACTAGATGCATGCTGGATAGCGGTCGAAGTGTGGAGTAACAGTAGTAGATGCAGGAGTCGGTCTACTAATCTTGGATGTGATTCCTATGTAATGATCATTGCCTGGATATCGTCATGATTATTTGAAGTTCTATCAATTGTCCAACAGTAATTTGTTCACCCACTGTTTGCTATTTTAGTCAAGAGAAGCCACTAGTGAAACCTACGGCCCTCGGGTCTCTTTCTCACATATTTGCCTTTGCAATCTACTTTTCCTTTGCTTTTATTTTCAGATCTATTAAACCAAAAATACAAAAATACCCTGCTGCAATTTATTCTTATTTATTTTATTTGGCGTTCGATCTATCAATCTACTATAATTTTATCTCACGTCTGTTTGCCTATCTTGAGGCGCCGTACCCGGAAGGGATTGACAACCCCTTTAACACGTCGGGTTGCAAGGATTTGTTATCTATGTACAGGGGTTGTTTACGTTGTGTTGCTTGGTTCTCCTACTAGTTCGATAACCTTCGTTTCATATTTGAGGAAAATACCTACCGCCGTTGTGCTACATCATCCCTTCCTCTTTGGGGAAATACCGACGTAGCTTCAAGCGACATCAAAAGGAATTTCTGGCGCCGTTGCCAGGGAGGATCTTCAACATATACCAGGTTCCTAATCACAAATCTCATCTCCTCGCAATTTACATTATTTGCCATTTGCCTCTCGTTTTCCTCTCACCCACTTCACAAAAATTTGTCATTTTATTCACCCTTATTTTTCCTTCGCTCTTCTCTTGTTGTCCAGTCTTGATGGCTACCGTTCCTGCTCCTCCTTTGTCACCAGATTTTGAAGTTCTTTACTTCAACCAAAGACAAGGAGAAAATTTGGAAGATGCCTGGTATAGGCTTATGGAATCGTATTGTATTTCCAATTTAAAGGGGGGGGCTAAGGTTTTGATTCATAATTTTTACATAAGATTGGCTTTGCATCATAGACAACTTCTAGATTTTGCCGCTAAAGGAAATTTCATTGAGCTTGATGCCAATGGTGCCTATGAAATTTTAGAAGGGATTTTGGGAATTCCACCTCAAAAGAAGGGATTTTCTTTTACCCCTGAGGGAGCCCAAATGTTGGACAAACTTGGTGATTTGCATAAACATATGGTTGAAATACAGAAATATAATGAACCCCTCAAACACCTCAATGGTAGTATCAACCGCATGAATACCCTGATTACTCTTTGCAACAAGCGATTGGATATTTTGGATCTTAAGATGGTTTCTTTCCCAGAGAATTTAGGGAAGCGTGAAGAGCCTCCTGGGTTTGAGAAAACCCTTACAAAAGTTGTCAAAACTTCGGAAGACAAAACTTAGATCCTTGCTTTATGCCTAGCAAAGGGCGTAAAACTATAGCGCTTGTTGGGAGGCAACCCAATAAATAAAATTTACTTTTACTTTTTGCTTCCTATTTTTGAGTGTTAGCACAATTATGCTACTGTTATGATTGTTATTTTTATGTTTTAATTAGTGTTTGTGCCAAGAAAGCCTTTAGGATCTTCTTGGTTGATAGTTGTTTGATCTTGTTGAAAAAAACAGAAACTTTTACGCTCGCGAAAATAATTCTCATTTCTGACCAGAGAGCGATAAAATACCCATTCCTTTTGCAGTAGATCATTATAAAAATTGCTCGGTTCATCCTAATTTTTCAGAATTTTTGGAGTCACAAAAGTATTCCAAATAGTCATATTGCTAGAGACTGTTCTGTTTTGGCAGATTCTGTTTTCTTTGTGTTCTGTGCTTGTTTTGATGGCTCTATGGTTTTCTTTGATGAGTTTTTGCCATACAAAAGTTGGAATACAGTAGATATAATGCAAGAACAAAATATGAATTGGTTTTATACAGTACTTATTGTAGTAATTTATTTTCTTATACTAACGGATCTCACGAAGGTTTTGTTGAGTTTTGTGTGATTGAAGTTTTCATGTTTTGGGTTATCTTACGATGGATGAAGGAATAAAGAGTAGAAGAGCCTAAGCTAGGGAATGCCCCAGCATCCCAGGCTATTATCCAAAAATGAGCAACCAACTAAGCTTGGGGATGCCCCTGAGTGGCATCCCCTCTTTCTTCTAACGACCATCGGTATTTTACTCCAAGCTATATTTTTATTCGTCACATACTATGTGTTTTGCTTGGAGCGTCTTGTACGATATGAGTTTTTGCTTGTTTTTTTTGTGTTTTAAGTCTTGATCCCTTGCTGGACACACCTATTTGAGAGAGCCAAAATTATGTCATGACTTGTTAGAATTGCTCTCTATGCTTCACTTAAATTTTTTATGAGCTATGGACTTGCTCTAGTGCTTCACTTATATCTTTTTGAGCACGGTGTGCTTTAGTATTTTTGAAGAAATGCTCTCTTGCTGCACTTAGATTTATTTGAGAGTTAGAAAATTTTTCAAGAAATTCTCTCTTGCTTCACTTAAATTAATTTGAGAGAAAGAAAGAATATTATGCTCGTGATCTTGACTTATATTTGTTTGAGCTTGTCAAAAGCAACACATAAAAATTAGTCCCAAAATGATAGATATCCAAGAAGGATATAATAAAAACTTTCATGAAGATCATTGGACAAAATAACTTGATTCTTAGTAATAGTTTTGAGATATGATGATGTGATATGTGAGTTATGTTGACGAGTAATTATGCTTTAGTAAGAATATTGGTGTGAAGGTTTGTGATTCCCTATGCAAGCACGAAAGTCAATAGTCATGCAATGAAATTATATCCTACTTGTGGTGCATTATTCGGTGTTAATTATGCTTAATGCTCGCTTATGAGATTATTCGTTTCTTGGTTGGTCGCTTCTCAATCTTTTGCTAGCCTTCATTTTGCACTAAGTATGATATCTACTTGTGCATCCAAAATCCTTTAAACCAGTTTTGCCACATGAGTCCACTATATCTACCTATAGGTGGTATTATTTTGTCATTCTAAGCAAATTTGCATGTGCCTTCTCTAGTTTTCAAAATAAACTTCTCTTTTGTGTGTTCGTTTTGCTCGCGGAACGGTGAGGGGTGGCTAATATTTTCCATGCTAGATGTGTTATTCTCATGATGAGTGTTTATTCAATTGTCATTGCACGAGAGTAAGGCAAAGGTATTACGGATGCCCAGTCCTGAAATGAAAAAAATGAATTTACTTTATGTTGTCAAATAATAAATTCCTTGGAAAGTGTTGGTATGGAAGGCACCCGTGGATACGGTTAGCCATGGAAAGTCAAAGTATGGTGGAAAAAGAAATAAACTTTATTTTCTGTTTGGGAACTGCCTATGATATATCTAGCATGGAAAGTGTTGGTAACTCTAAGTCATTTTTGTTGGTGGGATGGATACACCTCCCAAAATGTTTTTATCTCTAAGTTTTTCGCTTTGAGCTCTGGCACCTCGACAAATCCCTACTTCCCTCTGCGAAGGGCCTTTCTTTTACTTTATTTATTTTTATATTGAATTTGAGTCTCCATCTTCTCCAATAAAAGCACTAACTAGGAGGCAATATGATCATACTTGAGTATTGGGTGTAGCTAATATGCGAGTGTGTTTCATGAATGGATCAATGATTGAGCTTGATGGGCTAGGGATAGCTTATTTCAGTGTTGATATTTTCAAAGACATGGTTGCTTGTTGATTTGCTTGAGTATTTAAAGTATCTGGTCAAAACTAGACTATTTCTTTCAATCACATAAAACGCCAAATCTCCATGCTATAAACAAGGAATATGATATAACATGTTAGGCAGCATTCGACATCAAAAATTCCGCCTCTTTGCTCTATAAATTCCCCAATATTCCCAAAACCCTAGGGGAGTCGACGAAATATTCATCCAGCCACCGCAGAGTCGAGAACCACCTGATCCAATATAGACACCATCTCGGATGGGGCTCACCACCTTCATTGGTGCCTCTCCGATGATGCGTGAGTAGTTCTTTGTAGAACTTCGGGTCCATAGTTAGTAGCTAGATGGCTTCCTCTCTCTCTCTCTCTCTTGATTCTCAATGCAATGGTCTCCTGGAGATCCATATGATGTAACTCTTTTGCGGTGTGTTTGTCGGGATCGATGAACTTTGAGTTTATGATCAGATCTATATTTTTATATCCATTAAAGTATTTGAGTTTCTTTGATCTCTTTTATGCATGACTGCTTATAGCCTCGTATTTCTTCCCTGATATTTGGGCTTTGTTTGGCCAACTTGATCTATTTATCTTTCAATGGGAAGAGGTGCTTTGTAGTGGGTTCAATCTTACGATGCTTGATCCCAGTGACAGAAGGGGAACCGACAAGTATGTATCGTTGCTACTAAGGATAAAACGATGTGGTCTATCTCTACACAGATAGATCTTGTCTACATCATGTCATCATTCTTATTGCATTACTCCATTTCTCCATGAACCTAATACACTAGATGCATGCTGGATAGCGGTCGATGTTTGGAGTAATAGTAGTAGATGCAGGCAGGAATCGGTCTACTAATCTTGGACGTGATGCCTATGTAATGATCATTGCCTGGATATCATCATGATTATTTGAAGTTCTATCCATTGCCCAACAATAATTTGTTCACCCACCATTTGCTATTTTTCTCGAGAGAAACCACTAGTGAAACCTATGGCCCTCGGGTCTCTTTCTCACAGATTTGCCTTTGCGATCTACTTTTTCTTTGCTTTTATTTTCAGATTTATTAAACCAAAAATACCTTGCTGCTTATTCTTATTTATTTTATTTGGCGTTCGATCTATCAATCTACTACAATTTTATATCACGTTTGTTTACCTATCTTGAGGCGCCATACCCGGAAGGGGTTGACAACCCCTTTAACACGTCGGGTTGCGAGGATTTGTTATCTGTGTGCAGGGGCTATTTATGTTGTGTTGCTTGGTTCTCCTACTGGTTCAATAACCTTGGTTTCATATCTGAGGGAAATACCTACCGCCGATGTGTTGCATTGTCCTTTCCTCTTTGGGGAAATACCGACGTAGCTTCAAGCAACATCATTAGTGTAGGTGCTTAGGCTAATGCTTAGGTCTGTACGATGTGGTACATGCACTAGAATGGAGAGGCGCCTTTATATGAGTGCAAACTATGTTGCATTCACATCGTGTTGCCTCTTTTCCCGGTCCTCCTCCCATTACTTCCCTCATGCATTCACGATGCTAATTAAAGGAGGACGCATCATTGGCCGTTCAACATTTCGGGAACCGCTACCCTCTCCCTCGTTTGCATTAAAGCTGTATCGGGAACTGTGCTGCCCGCTGTCAAATCAAATAGTACTACGCCGCCCACTGCACGCCCGGCTGAACACGCCTCCTCGCCTCCATCAAACGTCTCCGTTAAACCCGCATGAAAACATGGAAACCTACTCCGGTCACACGTCCGTTCATGAGCGGACTGGAATTAAACGCAACCCCGGTTGAGCTCCTCCCATCTGCCCTTAGTTTAAACGAGGCCAGACGTCGGCCAAGCTCCTACCGTCCGCCCTCTATTTAAACGAGGCCAGACAGACAGCTGGCAAGAATCGCACCCCTCCGTCGCTCGCCCATCTCCTTCTTCACCATTTTCTCCAGCATACTACCTGGCTAGGTGGCCCACCGAGCCCTCCAGATACAGGCGGGGCCGCTTGATGTTTCACCAACCTCGCTTGGCCTAATGGAGCCAGTTGCCGCCCCAAGCCGGTGCATGGTTCAGCAACTCACCGCTCCAGTTCAGCTCGATGAGGAGTAGCGAGTTGCTCCACGCCAGCACGGCGGCATGGGCGTCATCGCTGCCGCGTCGTACCGCGCCACTAGTGTCCGCGGTGGCCGCGCCTCCCGTGTATGTGGGCGCACCTCCCATGCCTACAGGCGCGCCTCCCATGCATGCGGCAGCGCCATGGAGGCAGAGACAGAAGCAGGGTGCGTGGAGAGCGACGAGTCGGTGGCCAGCTTCTCTGTGTCCGCCGCCATCATCGAGGGGAAGTAGAACACGGGAGGTTGCCGCCACTTGGGTCCCATGAAGGCCATCGCTGAGGCGACGACTGCATATTCAGGTGGTTTCTTTGCTGCTTTGTCTCTTCCGAGGACCTTCGTCGACCCCGCAAGTGTTTGCCGGACATGAGGAAGACAAAGGGATCCACAGGCGGCCATTTAGATTAGGTACTGTATTAATTATACCACGAGATCCGGATTAGCATCGCTTAGTTCATGTAAATGTAATGAAATCTATCATGTTTATATGAAGATCCGACTTTTTTATACGAAATCCTTCATGCTTATATGAAATCAGTCCGTGTTTGCATGAATTTCCTCTGGTTGGTTAGAGTTGTGAAAATGTATGTCGCTGGCGTTTGATGTCGTCCTCCGTGGAAGGAAGTAGGAGGAAATTTTCCGGCTGCTGTTGGAGATGCTCTTATGCTGGAAATAATAGAGTCACATCCAATCCATTTGAGTTAATTGCGTGTATGATTCTCCCTCTATAAAAACTTAATTGCATGTACAGCGTACACGTGACTTGCAGGGTGGCTACAGCTTCATACAGAAAGTTAAAAAGAAACAAGTCCATCCTTAATCTTGTATTCTAAGTATTCTTTGGGTTCCACTGTCAGTAGAGTAGCGAAAGAAGTATATATTAAATAATATATAATATAAAAATCTAAAGTTAAAGATAGAATTCGAACTCAGGTCATCGCGTTGCGAGCATCCGGCGCTAACTAGTCCAACACATTTTCGTTGTGGACCATGCTGGAGATATATCTCCATGTCTACTCTTATACTCCCTTCCTTCCTAAATATTTGTCTTTTTAAGATTTCATCTGGACTACCACATACGGAAGTGTATGTAGACATATATTAGAGTGTAGATTCACTCATTTTGCTCTGTATGTAGTCCCTTGTTGAAATCTCTAAAAAGACAAATATTTAGGAAAGGAGGGAGTAGAAAACAGAGTTGGTGATGATGGTGTGCGTGCCATCCTGCAATATAGGCCGTCGGATTTATATCTAACAGATATGAAGGAAACTATGGCAATTTTGCAAAAAGATACCCACACCCATCTCCACGTTTGCAAATAAGGCCTTCCCACGTTCATCCTTTTCTCTCACAAGATAAACTACTCATACAAATGCATCTTGATGTTTCGTGCAATGCACGGGCATCTAGCTAGTTTCTTTTAAAATAGTTACTGCGATAATTGGGTTGAAGTGATATATTTTATGTCTGCCCCGAATGATTTCAGATTCACTAGTAGTAATAAAGAAAAGGTTGCCTTGTTAATTAACAGAAAGCAGGGTGACAACTATCACATGAGGCCGGTAAAAACAAGGCACACTGTGTTCAGCGCCATCGTCACTACAGCTATGCGCGCGTGAGAAGTCTACATATCGAGGGGGCTACGAAGAGAAAGACGTATCGAGTGTGTCTAAGCGAGGCATAGAGACACAATGTTTGAGAGAGAAACCAATTGATAGATTAAGATCATATCGAGTTTTCACCCTTCTACTATCATTGTTGGGGGTGGGGAGGGGGGAGGGAGAGAAAGACGTATCGAGAGTGTACGCGGTAGGCACAGAGGCACAACTAGCGAGTGTGTGTGTATGTGTGTGTGTTTGAGAGAGAAGCAGTAGATAGATTACTATCAAGATCGAGGTGCCACCCTACTCCTTTGGTGTCGGGTAGTGTGTGTGTGTGTGTGTGTGTGTGTGTTTGAGCGAGAGGCCAGTAGATAGATTAGTATCAAGATCGAGGTGTCACCCTACTCCTTCGGTGTCAGGAAGTGTGTGTGTGTGTGGGTGTGGGGGGCAGTGCCACTTAGATATAGGGAGAAGGAGTTTGTGTGACACATATCTATATTAAGGGATAGGTAGATAGCATGTGTGTGAGGCATACTTAAAGCATCATGGAGATAAACAAAGGTGTGCATGCAAGTGCCAAAAAAATGAAGCAAGAAACAATGTCTACGCGCGCGTGTGTGTGTGTGTGTGAGAGAGAGAGAGAGGGAGAGAGAGAGCGAAATCTCAAAACAAAAGGTGCTCTGCTGGAATCCCATTGTATGTATTCATATGGTTCCAGAACTCGAGTTAACCTTAAGCATATGTGTGAGAGACATAATTATACTTTGAGGCATTAGTGTCGATGGGTGGGCGTGTTTGACAGAGAGAGCGTGTGTTTTTCTGTGTGAGAGACTTGTAGGACAGGGAAGTGCGCGTGTGTGATTCCGATGCCCACGGAGAAATGAGATATGTATGTGTGTGAGAGAGATTGCACAATTCATTCACGTATCACTATCTCGCGATCGTGGACGTGCATCGCTTGAACATAAATCAATATCTACTTCGTATCGTGGCCAAAGATACAATATATATTCAATGCTATAAAGATTGGACACTCACATATCACATTTTTTTTCTTTCTAAATAATCCATTTCAATTGTGCATGCCAAAGTTAAAGTGATGTTTCTTCAAACAACCAATGTAGCTATCATGTACATGCACCATTGTTAGTTTTGCATTCAAATTCATTAGTCTTGGATGATTTAAGGTTCTATTATGAAGTAATATCTGTAATTTTCATATATGAATTCAACGGGTACGCAATTTATGAAATGGAGGCTATGTAATCATAAGAGGTAACACTTTTAAGTAGCGGACTACAATATCCATTTCTTTTGTGGGACTACAATATCCATTTCTTTTTGTGCGCCTCTACAATAACACATCAATGCATTATGTTTAAATTAAATAACCAATGACACTAAATTATCTATTTACACGAGAAATACATAGGTTGAGCATTTGATCCGTTTTTTGTGAACACGCCTCTACACCCGTACGATTGGCCGTGCCCGTGTGAACGTCCAAGTTATCGGTGCATCATCCCGAGTTATTGTCTTTTTACTGGGGTGGACTTCACACCAGTTATTAACTGCTGACGCGTGCCCCGTGTACACAGTCTCGCATGATCTTCCCGCTAGCACTGTCCAAAATTAGTTGAAACTGGATATGAATGATCCCGCAGGCAACAAAATATCCTGCCTCCTCCTAAAATTTCCGCCACCTAGTCTTTAGCATGCGAAATTCCCCTTTTGTCCTTGGTACACGGAGAACAACAACTACAATACCGCCCTCATCTACATAATAGGTCGGGGTTGCTTTGGTAACTTTTGGTTCCCCCCACCACATGGGACTCCCATTTCCTCTTCCCCTCCCACAAAAACGACTAACTCCATAGCACCAGAGCATCTTACATCACGTCGTCCGTACTTCATTGGCCTTTCTACCCCTCCCCTCTCGAAACCCTAGACTACTCATCCACCGGCGTACCAGAGCCCATTCACTGCCAGCGGTGTCCACCTCGCCGGATCTGCTTCTGCTGTCGTATCTACCCCTCCCACCTCCCCTAGAAACAAGTAGACTGCTCATCCACCACTGTACCATAGCCCATTCAGTGTTGGCCTTGTCCATGGTGCCGGATCTGCTTCGCTGGTACTCTCGTCAACCGCAGCGCATCTGCAGCAGCTCCTTCGTACTCCCCACTAGAGACACTTCGTCCACCCCCCCCCCCCAGCCGCCCAACTGACGCCCCCGTCGACGGCCTCTGATCCTCTTCGACAACACATTCCTCAACCCTACCTGAGCCGCTTCACCGACACCATCTTCAACCCTACCGGAGTAGCTTTGCCTATACCATTATCAACCCTACCTGGGCCACTTTACCAACTCACAAGTCCACGGCCTCAGATCTGCTTCGTCGCACCCTCGTCCAACCTACCGGAGCAGCTTCTGACGCCCCGTCCATGGCCGCAGATCCGCATTGTCGACACCATCCTGAACCCAACCACCGGAGCAGCTTCACCGACGCCCTCGTCCACGGCCTCATATCTGCTTTGCCCACACCATAGTCCACCCTACCGGAGCTGCTCCACAAACACCCTGCTCGACGGTTCTAGATCTCCTTACCAGACCGCGACAGCCAGCGTAGCGTCATCACCCTTGACGTTTCTAACCTGATTCCCACCATCTAGCAAGATGCCAAGCACCCGCCACGGCCTAGGTACTTGTCACCTTTAAACCCGTCTAGCATCACCTGCCCGATGTACTTCAAATATACTAACAGGTCGTTGTTACATGTTATGCAGCTGGCAAAAACTACAAGGACGATGTTTCTTCTAGATCTAACTGCTTGGCCAACCAAGATCCTGGACTAAGGCATTGATATGATCTTGTAAGTGTGTCTCTCTCTCTTGTATTGTTGTGTCCCTGCCAGCGTGCTTTGCTAGGATTTTTTACCAGTAATCCCTTTGTGCAGACAATGATTTCTACTACTGGCTGCTAAATTAGATATGTAGATGTCATACATGATACTACCTCCATTCCTAAATATAAGTCTTTCTAGAGATTCCACTATAGGCTACATAAAGAGCAAAATGAGTGAATCTACACTCGAAAATGCATCTATATACATCTGTATGTGATCCATACTAGAATCTCCACAAAACATATATTTAGGAACAGAGGTTGTACATTACACAAAATCGTAGGTGGCATGTAGGAATTCCAGTGCACTACATTAGGCTCCCTTAGGGTGTCTGCTAGTCCAGCACACATAGTCATGGCTAGTTTATGCTACGCACACAATCGTTAATTGGTGGTTTAAATATGTGCAAGGGATATGCAATGTATTATCATGTAGATATGTCTGAAATTAGCTGTGTCAACTTGCAGATAGGGTTACACAATGAAAAAGTACAAGATGTATGTGGCAATTTCATGGAACATCGCAAAAAAGGAGAGGCAGCGGTGAGCCTATACAGTGTGCTATCGTAGGTCACTCCTCCATTGCAATCATTGTGACATGTTATTTGTATGTCAGTTCTATTGGCCAAGTTTCTTAGCGACAGTTATTATGAGTTATCCTAAGAAACTAAGCACCTGTGAATATAAGTTCTAGGTAATAAGCCAACCAGTTCTTTTCATTGCCTTCATTTTCAGCTTATCTTTGGTATGATCAGTGAAAAATCTAGATTGCATTATATTTTGTCGTTTTGCTGCCCATATGAAAATTAATTTGACTTGCAAACATCACAAATTGAACCCAGTGCAGTAATTAATATGATAGGAAAACAGACCATCACTATTTGTTCAAAATGCAAATACAAAGATACCATCTACTTGGCACAATCTACTTTGGTCAATGTCTTCCATAGAGATCCCGATGCCTAATTTAAACGAAGAACGCATGACCCAAATTTAAATGAAGAACAATTATTTATTGAAATTTGATGGTCCAAGTGGTTGGTTATTATCATATAGCAGCACCACCTGAAAGCATCATATAGCGGCAGCAACTCATAGCAACTCATCATACAGCAATAGCTACAGCAGTGTGCAATTCATCATATACCAGCAGCAACTCATAGCAATTCATCATATAGCAGCAGCGGGAGCAGCTCATAGCAATTCATCATATAGCAGCAGCAGGAGCAGCTCATAGCAATTCATCATATAGCAGCAGCAGGAGCAGCTCATAGCAATTCATCATATAGCAGCAGCAGGAGCAGCTCATACCAATTCATCATATAGTAGCAGCAGGAGCAGCTCATAGCAATTCATCATATAGCAGCATCAGGAGCAGCCTATAGCAACTCATGGCAATTCATCATATAGCAGCAGGAGGAGTAGGTCATAGCAATGTATCATATAGCAACAGCAAAAGCAGCTCATATCAATTCATCGTATAGCGGAACAGAATGAAAATTTGGCACAAAATCAGAGGAGATCCTCACCTTGTTGGACGAGCTCATCCTTCAACACCACCTCATGGCCACGCCCTGGGAGGAGGGGAGGGGGAATAAGGTGCCTTCTGCCGCAGTGTGGCATCGGCCGTAGTTGTGCGGCGCCCGCCGGAGTAGTGCGTTGGACGGACCACGGTGGAGTGGCTGTTGGAGACCATGAGAATGTGGGGCGGCGCCAGAGGGAGGAGCATCCAGGGAGATGTGGCCCTACCCGCCGTCCATGTAGCCTAGCTGGACAGAGCATCGTCGAGGACCAGGCCAGATGGGACCAGTGGCAATGGCTCGCTGGAGGAACCCTAGCATTGCAGGCAGGGGATTGAGGTAGAGGGAAAGGGGAGAGGAGATGCAAGCGGGCAGGGCAATGAAAGCTTGCGTGTTTGTTTTTACTTGAGGGCCAGGTGTGACACGGGCGTGAGCAGTGGCATTTTGAGTGTAATATAGGCTGACAACAGAGCCATTTCACTATTCCCCTTTCCATCAATTTTTAGTGAGCTTCTACCCGAAACACCCCCCCTCCAAAGCGAAATAAGTTAAGCCCAAGCACATAACTCAAAAATGACTTCTTTACATCTTTTATGGCTTATTTTGATAATAAGCTCTGAAAAGGTGGAATAGAACTGGCCCTTAACCTGCAATTCAATTGTGCGTGTAATGATGAATCACCCATGCCTGCTATAGTGTACATTTAGGCATCATCATACATGGCATAACCTAATATATGTGTATTCCATTCTAGAATCTGGAATATGCAATGTTTATGTTAGTTCATACATTGCACATGATGTTTAAATGCCCCTTAAATCTGGTCAGTCAAGTGATGGTCTTTAAGCCTCCTTCTTTGCTTCTTTTCTTGATATGTAATATTTGCTCACACATCTGTTCAATTGCTTGTTCGTATCAGCCAGCCATACTAGGACTGTTTGCTTTGATTACTTGTTGTTCTTGACCTAACACTCTAACAGAGCTTGTCAACGATTTAAACACTAAGGGCTGTTGTAGTGGGGGCTTGTCTAACTCATAGGTGACATAAAGGTTTGGATGTACACTAAAGTAGGCTCTCCAAGAGTACCTGGAGATCTAGTTCGAAGGTATGCCTAGTTTTTACATAGTGCACACATAGTAAATGCTCATTTCATTGTGTGCAAGTGCAAGAGATGTGGCATGTTTCATTATGTGGTGTTGTTTTGTTATAATCTCATCCTTTTGTGTTGTTCACAGACTGGAAAGTATGCATATTTATCTTCCAAGGAGACGAGTAACTAGTTTGTGTCACCTTGCAGAGGGGGTGCAATGAAGATAAGATTGAGGATTTCCAAGTACAAGATGTTAGGAAGGAGCCTTGCAAGAGAAGGAGGAGCAGCGCTGAGCCTGTTCAACCAGTTAAGGTAAGTCACTGTATCCAACTCAATAGTTTAATTTCTTGTTCGATTCAGGCATAGTTAATTTGCTCTTTTCAATTGCTTTATTTATCCTTAGTTAATGAGATGCCCAAACAATGATGCCTAATGTTGGGTACTTGCATAACTATTAGTTGACATAATTAAAGGCCTTACGATTTAATTTTTGAAAGCAATAATAGGCAATGGATATCGTTTCGTCCCCAAAGGTGTCGTTGTGTTCCAAATTCATCCCCATTTCTTGCATGGGACATAAGCATAAACCCATGGACATAAGCAGATAAAAGGTCTAGCAATTCAAACACCGTCCATTGTCGCTGTGACGCCATTATGTAATTCAAATCAAGATGGAAAATCAAGCAGATCCCACACACTTTATTATCACCAACCGTGTGAGATGTAGTACAAAATATCCTGGAGAACCATCGGTGTATAGTACGCCTATGGCTTACGCAAGAAGGTGTGTCGGCTACAGTCCATGGTATTACTACCTCGTAATCTTGAAAATATCTACCGCCAGGAAGGTTTTAATGTTTGATAACACACGATTAGTATGTGTGGACCGTGTGTGATGTCTGATACTCCCGCTCTACTTCAGTCCCTAGATTCAAATTTTCAGTAGCCCAGGCATTTTACTCCTGCCTCTGCATCCCTCGCAATCTCAAAAATATCTGCTCACCCTTGATCCAAATTTTCAGTAGCCCCGCCTTGTTACTCCTGCCTAGTAAAATTTTCAGTTGCCGCAGTATTTCCTCAAACATCTCCTTGCCCCCCCCTCCACACACACCACACACTCCCAAAACCTCTGCTCACACAGACACACACCACCCCTGAAAGCATTGTTAGGTCTTCGCCATCGCCGGCGCCTTGATCCTCAACCTCTGCATGTGTGCTGGGGAGCTCGAGGAGCCAATGGCCAAAAAGAGGTTTATTGCGGGCTTTTCGCCCAACGCCGGTTAGGTGGCCGCCGAGGTGTCCCCATCGTCCTCCGTGGGCTCAATCCGCCATCGCCGGTCCCCTGATCCGCCCACCGCCGCACCCCTACGCTAGTTCGAGGACTTCCCCGTCCTCCCTCGGACCAGGAAGCCGACGAGGTCCTACCTCAGGGTCCGGCAGCGGCAGTGGGGGATGTGGGTCGCCGAGATTACAGATCGGGAGACCCACACCCGCCGGTAGCTCGGTAGCTTCCACACGGAGCTCGCGGTCATGGAGTACGACCGATGGCAGGTCTGCTACCACGGTGCGGCGGCTAGGCTTAGTTGCCCCTTCTGCACACGTCCAGTCGACCTCGTTCCGCCGGAGCCAGGGGTGGTGAGCTCGGCTATGGCACGGGAGGACCACGAGGCGTGGGAGTGCCTCAAAGACGAGGCCGCCAACAAGGCCTACGTGCAAGAGCTTCGTCGGCAGCACCTGGAGCTCATGGTGGCAGAGCTGGCGATCTTTGCCGGCGAGGAAGGCGGCGAGGTTATCGCACTCTCCTCCGATGACGAGGTCGAAGGCAGCGAGGACGGTGGCGCGGAGGGCGGCGAGTTTATCGCGCTCTCCTCTGATGACGAGGTCAAAGGCGGCGGTGACGGCGGCGCGGAGGGAATTGAGGTGGGCCCCGGGGACGAGGAGATTGACGTCGACGAGTGGAGGAGTGCCTTCCCCAATGACCCCGACGATGGCATCGGCCCGGACCCGGCTCGCGGCACACCGTACATGACGAGGAAGGATTGGCTCGACCTCTACTTCGATTGAAAGTAGTTTAGCTTAGTTTAAATTTATTTTTTATGTTCAGTAATGCAAAACTATCTATGTTTATGTTTGAATGCATGCTACTTTCGGTTGAACCTGCTTTGAACTTGATCAAATTGAAGTTTACAACCTTAAGTTTAGGGGATCGACTCGAAAAGGCCAAAAATTGCTGGAGTGTATATATATATCCACTAAGGGTTTTAGTCCTTTAACTTTTTAAGGATCGGCTAGAGATGGCCTTATGACTTGTTTATTTCAGTTCTTCACAATGTGATGCTCTATATGTGCAACTATTTGCTGTAGTTCATTTCATAAATAACAGTTTCAACAATACCACTATGACGATATTTGGTTGTTGTTAAGGATATTGCAGTTAACATGCCTTTTCATTTTTTTAACAATAACTAGTGTACTTTAGACCTGCACAATACCAGTTTGAATGACTATTTGCTTGTTTTTAAATGTTATGCCTGATGCAGTTAACACACCTTTCCACTTCTTGTTTTACTTAACTAGCGTGCTTAAGCCTGCACACTGAAGCTATCATTTGTAGATTATGTTGTCTACCATGGATATATTTGGTTGATGTTTAGCCTGTTGTGCTTAACATGCCTTTATATGTACTCATACAGGACAATATTGAGAACAGTGTTGTTTTCCATCGAGGTTAGTTTCATCGCATTGCTTATATGTACTCACTGTTCAGGATATCGGTAGCTAGTACCATATAGCCTGGGGCTGATAAGGGATTAATCATCGAATTGGACATTTCACGGAATATATCTGTAACCCATTTATCAGTAGGTTAACTAGGGTCATATTTAATATATCTAAGGCTACATAGCAACATGCATTGTACTGAATGACAAAATATGCAATCCCAGGCTACATAGCAACAAGGAAGAGTGTTACCTTGATGTTCTGATGATGTCTAGATATACATGTAATAAAATCTTATATAATGGGATGGAGGGAGTGTTGTACTACATCATTTTTCAATTGTTTTTTAGCTTCTAATATTAACTTGGTGCTTTTAGGTACATATACCATTGCCAAAGATCCACACTTCGACCCTTTCTATGTATGGGGCAATGAGATATTCATGAACCAGCATCAAGTGAGGAAACTGATAAAGATTGTTATTAAAATGGGTCAAAAGATGTCAATCGAACTATTTGTTTACACTTTATGCAAGACAACAGTGAACTGCAGGATGGTAAGTAAGAACCATGTAGCCTTCTTTTTACTGCCCGTAATGAGTTGTGTTAGATGACAATTTCTGAATCTTTTTTATTTTGCAGTGGATCCTGAAGCAGTTTACTCAACATTACCTCTCAAACTACATGATTGGTGGCCGGCCATCACAAGGGGTTGGACTAGAGTCTTGCATGCCTTCTGCATCCAGGAGAGCACAATAGGGCCATTTTGCTTCACCTTGTTTAGCAACTGGAATGTTTGTGGTCTCTTTCTTTACCACCTGTAATAGTACAAGTATAGAACCCTGGTTCATCGTTCTTTTTTTGGTGCTTATGTAATTCTTAAACATATGTACCTGTGAATCGAATAATGCATTGGTTGTTTGAACCTGATGGATATGAATAAAGCTATAGCCTACTTTCAAGTTTAAATTAGGTACAATTTTAAATAGCAGCAATTAAATTAGGGCGAAATTACGGTGTGCAGGTCATTATGGCGCAATGGTTAATAAAGCACAACGTGTGTGATATACATCATAATCTGACATGGTTCACGGAGAGGAAACGTGTGTAACAGTGCACACAGTTGCCGTTTGCAAAGCGTGTGTGATGTCAGACACTATCACATACGGTGCGGGGAAAATAAATGTGTGTGATTGTCTACCTATCGTACACAGTTTATAATCATGAACTGTTTGTGATGTGCCAGGCATCGTAAAACTCCTGTGCCTGGAATCTGCCTGGAATCTGCTTGGTTTTAGGTAAAACCACAAAACTCCGACTGTGATGGCAATGTGAGCACAAACGAGTAGCAAGGATGAAGCGTTTGGGATATTCGAGATATCGAAAACGGTTATATAGGGACAACGGTATGCATCAAGGCTCCCATATCCCCAGCGGTTTCTGGGTCATGTGGGAAGGACCCCCTATCACCGTCACTCACTAGGCGACGGTTCCAAATGCTATTGCGGAAAGGGGTTAAAAACCGTTTGTATAGCACCGACGTGTACCAGTGATGAATGATCAACTTCTTGATCCCCAACTCTGTTATGATCCTGAGTCCGGGAAGGAGTCCTTCATACTCTGCAGTGTTGTTGGTAGCTTTCTCCCATGGGAAATGCATTTGGACCATGTACTTGAGGTGTTCCCAGTAGATGTGACGAGAAGCACACCAGCTCCTGCACCTTGTAGGGAGAAGGCACCATCAAAGTACATGATCCATTCTTGGGGCGCTTCCTTGTCGGGGATAACTGTTTCCAGTGCTTCTTCGTCAGGGGTAGGCGTCCACTCCGCCATAAACTCCACCAATGCTCTGCTCTGAATAGTTGACATGCTCTCAAACTTCAAACCAAAACTCGATAACTCTAAATCCCATTCCACTATCCTGCTAGTGGCCTCAGGGTTCCTCAGTATGCATTGCAATGGGAAGCGGGTGACAACCATGATCTCGTGGGCTTGGAAGTAGTGGCGCGGCTACCTTGAGGCCATGATGAGGCCAAAGATCAACTTTTGCATGCCAGAATACCTTGATCCAGCTCCCTGCAGTAGGGAGCTTACAAAGTTCATTGGCTGCTGCACCACCTCCTTCCTTGCCGTGATCTTAGAATTGTCCCCATTGCCTCGCTTCTCTTTGTCCTGATCAGTGTCTGACCTTGCCGGGATGATTTCATTTTCCTCTCCGGAGGGGACGGTAGTCGCGTCTGCTCCTTCATCTACTTCCCGCTACGCCACCGGCGCTGCACTAACCACTTGATTGGTTGCCTCTAGGTATAGCAACAACGGCTCTTTTTGTTTAGGAGAGACTAAGGTAGGAACAGAGGAAAATAGGTCTTCAAATCTTGCAGCACAGCATCTGCCTCCGGGGTCCACTCCATGGGCCCTGCCCTATTCAAGATTTTAAAGAATCGCAAGGCGCACTCGGCAGACTTGGAAATGAACCTGCCTAGCGCAACAACACATCCAGTCAAACGCCCCACATCCATAACTATCTTGTGTGCTTCAATCTGCTCGATCGCCTTGATCTTGTCGGGGTTGGCCTCTATCCCCCGGTGGGACACAAAGAAGCCAAGTAGCTTGCCAGAAGGAATGTCGAACACACACTTCTCTGGGTTTAGCTTCAAGTTGATCTTGATTTGCAAAGGTCTCTTCCAAGTCCTGAATGAGAGTTGATTTCCTTGGTTTTGACCACTATGCCATCCATGTAAGCTTCAATATTCCTGTGCAGCTGGGACTCAAAACCAATTTGCACTATGCTATCTCTTGAGCACTGCGTTGGTTTTCCCTTGAAGAGGAAAGGGTGATGCAGTAGAGCAGCATAAGTATTTCCCTCAATTTTTGAGAACCAAGGTATCAATCCAGTAGGAGGCCATGCACGAGTCCCTCGCACCTACACAAACAAATAAACTTCTCGCAACCAACACGATAAAGGGGTTGTCAATCCCTTCACGGTCACTTACGAGAGTGAGATTTGATAGATATGATAAGATACTATTTTTGGTATTTTTATGATAAAGAGAAATAAAGATGCAAGTAAAATAAATGGCAAAGGAAATAACTAAGTATTGGAAGTTTAATATGATGGAAAATAGACCCAGGGGCCATAGGTTTCACAAGTGGCTTCTCTCGAGAGCATAAGTATTACGGTGGGTGAACAAATTATTGTTGAGCAATTGACAGAATTGAGCATAGTTATCAGAATATCTAGGTATGATCATGTATATAGGCATCATGTCCGAGACAAGTAGACCTACTCCTGCCTGCATCTACTACTATTACTCCACACATCGACCGCTATCCAGCATGCATCTAGAGTATTAAGTTCAAAAGAACAGAGAAACGCTTTAGGCAAGATGACATGATGTACAGGGATAAACTCATGCAATATGATATAAACCCCATCTTGTTATCCTCGATGGCAACAATACAATACGTGCCTTGCTGCCCCTACTGTCACTGGGAAAGGACACCGCAAGATTGAACCCAAAGCTAAGCACTTCTCCCATTGCAAGAAAGATCAATCTAGTAGGCCAAACCAAATTGATAATTCGAAGAGACTTGCAAAGATAACCAATCATACATAAAAGAATTCAGAGAAGATTCAAATATTGTTCATAGATAAACTTGATCATAAACTCACAATTCATCGGTTTCAACAAACACACCACAAAACAAGATTACATCGAATAGATCTCCACAAGAGAGGGGGAGAACTTTGTATTGAGATCCAAAAAAAGAGAAGAAGCCATCTAGCTAATAACTATGGACCCGATGGTCTGAAGTAAACTACTCACACTTCATCGGAGAGGCTATGGTGTTGATGTCGAAGCCCTCCGTGATCGATACCCCCTCCGGCGGAGCTCCAGAAAAGGCCCCAAGATGGCTTCTCGTGGATACAGAAAGTTAAGGCGGTGGAATTAGGGTTTTGGCTCCGTATCTGGTAGTTTGGTGGTATGTAGGTATATATAGGAGGAAAGAGTATGTCGGTGGAGCAACGTGAGCCCCATGAGGGTGGAGGGCGCGCCTGGGGGGTAGGCGCACCCCCCTACCTGGTGCCTTCCTGGTTGATTGCTTGACGTAGGGTCCAAGTCCTCTGGATCATGTTCGTTCCGAAAATCACGTTCTCAAAGGTTTCATTCCGTTTGGACTCCGTTTGATATTCTTTTTCAGCGAAACCCTAAAATAGGCAAAAAAAACAGCAATTCTGGGTTGGGCCTCTGGTTAATAGGTTAGTCCCAAAAATAGTATAAAAGTGTATAATAAAGCCCAATAATGTCCAAAACAGGATATAATATAGCATGGAACAATAAAAAATTATAGATACGTTGGAGACGTATCAAGCATCCCCAAGCTTAATTCCTGCTCGTCCTCGAGTAGGTAAATGATAAAAAAACAGAATTTTTGATGTGGAATGCTACTTGGCATAATTTCAATGTAATTCTTCTTAATTGTGGTATGGATATTCAGATCCAAAAGATTCAAGACAAAAGTTCAATATTGACATAGAAATAATAATACTTCAAGCATACTAACTTAAGCAATTATGTCTCTTCAAAATAACATGGCCAAAGAAAGTTATCCCTACAAAATCATATAGTCTGGCTAGGCTCGATCTTCACCACACAAAGTATTTAAATCATGCACAACCTCGATGACAAGCCAAGCAATTGTTTCATACTTTTGGTGTTCTCAAACTTTTTCAATCTTCACGCAATACATGAGCGTGAGCCATGGACATAGCATTATAGGTGGAATAGAGTGGTGGTTGTGGAGAAGACAAAAAAGGGGAATATAGTCTCACATCAACTAGGCGTATCAACGGGCTATGAAGATGCCCATTAATAGATATCTATGTGAGTGAGTAGGGATTTCCATGCAACAGATGCACTAGAGCTATAAGTATATGAAAGCTCAACAAAAAGAACTAAGTGGGTGTGCATCCAACTCGCTTGCTCACGAAGACCTAGGGCATTTTAAGGAGGCCCATCATTGGAATATACAAGCCAAGTTCTATAATGAAAAACTCCCACTAGTATATGAAAGTGATAACATAGGAGACTCTCTTATGAAGATCTTGGTGCTACTTTGAAGCACAAGTGTGGTAAAAGGATAGTAGCATTGTCCTTTCTCTCTTTTTCTCTCATTTTTTTGTTTGGACCTTTTCTCTTTTTTTATGGCCTCTTTTTTTTAGTCTGGAGTGTCATCCCGACTTGTGGAGGAATCATAGTCTCCATCATCCTTTCCTCACTTGGGACAATGCTCTAAAAATGATGATCATCACACTTTTTTGTTTACTTACAACTCAACAATTGATTCTATGTGAATGCCTCCGGCGGTGTACCAGGATATGCAATGAATCAAGAGTGACATGTATGAAAGAATTATGAACGGTGGCTTTGCCACGAATACAATGTCAACTACATGATCACGCAAAGAAATATGAAAATGATGGAGCGTGTCATAGTAAATGTAACGGTGGTAAGTTGCATGGCAATATATCTCGGAATGGCTATGGAAATGCCATGATAGGTAGGTATGGTTGCTGTTTTGAGGAAGGTATATGGTGGGTGTATGATACCGGCGAAAGGTGCGAGGTATTAAAGAGGCTAGCAATGGTGGAAGGGTGAGAGTGCGTATGATCCATGGACTCAACATTAGTCATAAAGAACTCATATACTTATTGCAAAAATCTACAAGTTATCAAAGCAAAGTATTACGTGCATGCTCCTAGGGGGATAGATTGGTAGGAAAAGACCATCGCTCGTCCCCGACCGCCACTCATAAGGATGACAATCAATAAATAAATCATCCTCCGACTTCATCACATAACGGTTCACCATACGTGCATGCTACGGGAATCACAAACTTTAACACAAGTATTTCTCAAATTCATAATTACTCAATGCTACCTCTTAAGCACAGCGTTGGCTTTCCCTTGAAGAGGAAAGGGTGATGCGGTAGAGCAGCGTCAGTATTTCTCTCAGTTTTTGAGAACCAAGGTATCAATCCAGTAGGAGGCCACACACGAGTCCCTCGCACCTACACAAACAAATAAACTCCTCGCAACCAACGCGATAAAGGGGTTGTCAATCCCTTCATGGTCACCTACGAGAGTGAGATCTGATAGATATGATAAGATAATATGTTTGGTATTTTTATGATAAAGAGAAATAAAGATGCAAGTAAAATAAATGGCAAAGGAAATAACTAAGTATTGGAAGATTAATATGATGGAAAATAGACCCGGGGCCATAGGTTTCACTAGAGGCTTCTCTCGAGAGCATAAGTATTACGGTGGGTGAACAAATTACTGTTGAGCAATTGACAGAATTGAGCATAGTTATGAGAATATCTAGGTATGATCATGTATACAGGCATCACGTCCAAAACAAGTAGACTGACTCCTGCCTGCATCTACTACAATTACTCCACACATCGACCGCTATCCAGCATGCATCTAGAGTATTAAGTTCAAGAGAACAGAGTAACGCTTTAAGCAAGATGACATGATGTAGAGGGATAAACTCATGCAATATGATATAAACCCCATCTTGTTATCCTCGATGGCAACAATACAATACGTGCCTTGCTGCCCCTATTGTCACTGGGAAAGGACACCGCAAGATTGAACCCAAAGCTAAGCACTTCTCCCATTGCAAGAAAGATCAATCTAGTAGGCCAAACCAAACTGATAATTCGAAGAGACTTGCGAAGATAACCAATCATACATAAAAGAATTCAGAGAAGATTCAAATATTGTTCATAGATAAACTTGATCATAAACCCACAATTCATCGATCTCAACAAACACACCGCAAAACAAGATTACATCGAATAGATCTCCACAAGAGAGGGGGAGAACTTTGTATTGAGATCCAAAAAGAGAGAAGAAGCCATCTAGCTAATAACTATGGACCCGTAGGTCTGAAGTAAACTACTCACACTTCATTGGAGAGGCTATGGTGTTGATGTAGAAGCCCTCCGTGATCGATACCCCCTCCGGCGGAGCTCCGGAAAAGGCCCCAAGATGGGATCTCGTGGATACAAAAAGTTATGGCGGTGGAATTAGGGTTTTGGCTCCATATTTGGTAGTTTGGGGGTACGTAGGTATATATAGGATGAAGGAGTACGTCGGTGGAGCAACATGGGCCCCACGAGGGTGGAGGGCACGCCGGGGGGTAGGCGCGCCCCCTACCTCGTGCCTTCCTCGTTGATTGCTTGACATAGGGTCCAAGTCCTCTGGATCATGTTCGGTCCAAAAATCATGTTCCCGAAGGTTTCATTCCGTTTGGACTCCGTTTGATATTCTTTTTCTGCGAAACCCTAAAATAGGCAAAAAAACAACAATTCTGGGCTGGGCCTCCGGTTAAAAGGTTAGTCCCGAAAATAATATAAAAGTGTATAATAAAGCCCAATAATGTCCAAAACAGGATATAATATAGCATGGAACAATCAAAAATTACTGATACGTTGGAGACGTATCAAGCATCCCCAAGCTTAATTCCTGCTCGTCCTCGAGTAGGTAAATGATAAAAACAGAATTTTTGATGTGGAATGCTACTTGGCATAATTTCAATGTAATTCTCTTAATTTTGGTATGAATATTCAGATCTGAAAGATTCAAGACAAAAGTTTAATATTGACATAGAAATAATAATACTTCAAGCATACTAACTAAGCAATTGTGTCTCTTCAAAATAACATGGCCAAAGAAATTTATCCCTACAAAATCATATAGTCTGGCTATGCTCCATCTTCACCACACAAAGTATTCAAATCATGCACAACCCCGATGACAAGCCAAGCAATTGTTTCATACTTTTGGTGTTCTCAAACTTTTTCAATCATCACGCAATACATGAGCGTGAGCCATGGACATAGCACTATAGGTGGAATAGAATGGTGGTTGTGGAGAAGACAAAAAGGGAGAAGATAGTCTCACATTAACTCGGCGTATT
Source organism: Triticum urartu (assembly GCF_056163025.1). NCBI lineage: Eukaryota > Viridiplantae > Streptophyta > Magnoliopsida > Poales > Poaceae > Triticum > Triticum urartu. Next base: position 264,527,587 of record NC_141875.1, read on the forward strand.
AACGGGCTATGGAGATGCCCATCAATAGATATCAATGTGAGTGAGTAGGGATTGCCATGCAATGGATGCACTAGAGCTATAAATGTATGAAAGCTCAACAAAAAGAAACTAAGTGGGTGTGCATCCAACTTGCTTGCTCACGAAGACCTAGGGCATTTGAGGAATCACATCGTTGGAATATACAAGCCAACTTCTATAATGAAAAATTCCCACTAGTATATGAAAGTGATAGCATAAAAGACTCTCTATCATCAAGATCATGGTGCTACTTTGAAGCACGAGTGTGGAAAAAAGGATAGTAGTATTGCCCCTTTTACTTTTTTATTTTTTGGGCCTTCTTTTTTTGGCCTTTCTATTTTTTATTGGTACAATACTCTGTGAATGATTATCATCACACTTCTATTTATTTACAACTCAATTATTACAACTCGATACTAGAACAAAGTATGACTCTATATGAATGCCTCCGGCGGTGTACCGGGATAGCAATGATGCATGAGTGACTTATATGAAAGAATTATGAACGGTGGCTTTGCCACAACTAAAATGTCAACTACATGATCATGCGAAGCAATATGACAATGATGGAGCGTGTCATAGTAAACGGAACGGTGGAAAGTTGCATGGCAATATATCTCGGAATGGTTATGGAAATGCCATGATAGGTAGGTATGGTGACTGTTTTGAGGAAGGTATATGGTGGGTTTATGATACCGGCGAAAGGTGCGCGGTATTAGAGAGGCTAGCAATGGTGGAAGGGTGAGAGTGCGTATAATCCATGGACTCAACATTAGTCATAAAGAACTCACATACTTATTGCAAAAATCTATTAGTTATCGAAGCAAAGTATTACGCGCATGCTCCTAGGAGGATAGATTGGTAGGAAAAGACCATCACTCGTCCCCGACCGCCACTCACAAGGAGGACAATCAATAAATACATCATGCTCCGACTTCTTAACATAATGGTTCACCATACGTGCATGCTACGGAAATCACAAACTTCAACACAAGATTTCTCAAATTCACAACTACTCAACTAGCACGACTCTAATATCACCATCTCCATATCTCAAAACAATTATCAAGTTTCAAACTTCTCATAGTATTCAACACACTCATAAGAAAATTTTATTATTAATCTTGAATGCCTAACATAATTAAAGCAAATTACCATGATGTTTTCTAGGACTCTCAAAATAATCTAAGTGAAGCATGAGAGAACAAAAGTTTCTATAAAACAAATCCACCATCGTGCTCTAAAATATATAAGTGAAGCACTAGAGCAAAAACTATATAACTCAAAAGATATAAGTGAAGCACATAGAGTATTCTAACAATTTCCGAATCATGAGTGTCTCTCTCAAAAAGGTGTGTGCAGAAATGATGATTGTGGAAAACTAACAAATAAAGACTCAAATAATACAAGACGCTCCAAGCAAAAAACATATCATGTGGTAAATAAAAATATAGCTCCAAGTAAAGTTACCGACATAAGTAGACGAAAGAGGGGATGCCTTCCGGGGCATCCCCAAGCTTTGGCTTTTAGGTGTCCTTATATTATATTGGGGGTGCCATGGGCATCCCCAAGCTTAGGCTCTTGCCACTCCTTGTTCCATAATCCATCAAATCTTTACCCAAAACTTGAAAACTTCACAACACAAAACTTAAAGTAGAAAATCTCGTGACCTCCGTTAGCAAAAGAAAACAAAACACCACTTCAAGGTACTGTAATGAACTCATTCTTTATTTATATTGGTGTTAAACCTACTGTATTCCAACTTCTCTATGGTTTATAAACTAGCTTACTAGCCATAGATTCATCAAAATAAGCAATCAACACACGAAAAACAGAATCTGTCAAAAACAGAACAGTCTGAAGTAATCTATAGCTAACGCAAGATCTGGAACCCCAAAAATTCTAAAATAAATTTCTGGACATGAGGAATTTATCTATTAATCATCTGAAAAAGGAATTAACTAAATATCACTTTCCAAATAAAAATGTCAGCAGTTCTCGTGAGCGCTACAGTTTCTGTTTTTTACAGCAAGAATAAAAAGACTTTCCCCAAGTCTTCCCAATGGTTCTACTTGGCACAAACACTAATTAAACACAAAAACACAACCAAAACAGAGGCTAGATAAATTATTTATTACTAAATAGGAGCAAAAAGCAAGAAATAAAAATAAAATTGGGTTGCCTCCCAACAAGCGCTATCGTTTAACGCCCCTAGCTAGGCATTGATAATTTTAATGATGCTCACATGAAAGACAAGAATTGAAGCACAAAAGGAGCATCATAAAGCATGTGACAAACACATCTAAGTCTAACATACTTCCTATGCATAGGCACCTTATAGGCAAACAAATTATCAAGGCAAGCAAAAACTAGCATATGCAAGGAAGAGGAAAGAAACAATAGCAATCTCAACATAACGAGAGGTAGTTTAGTAACATGAAAATTTCTACAACCATATTTTCCTCTCTCGTAATAATTACATGTAGGATCATAAGCAAATTAAAAAATATAGCTATCACAAAACATATTCTTAACAAGATCCACATGTATGCAAAGTTGACACTCTTCTAAAATAGTGGGATTAACATTAACTAAAGTCATGACCTCTCCAAACCCACTTTTATCAAAAACTTCATAAGATTGAACATTCTCCAAATATGTGGGATCTAAAGTTGACACTCTTCCAAACCCACTTCCAATAATATTGCAAACACTATTATCAATCTCATATTCATCATGGGGCTTAAATAAATTTTCAAGATCAAAAGAAGAATCACCCCAATCATGATCATTGCAACAAATAGTAGTCATAGCAAAACGAGCATCCCCAAGCTTAGGGTTTTGCATATCATTAACACAATTGACATTAAGAGAATTTATAATAACATCATTGCAATCATGCTTTTCATCGAAGGAACTATTAAGTATGGGTGCAATAGCAACGATCTCATGTTTAACGTAAGGAACTATAACAAATTCTTCTTCATAAATATTGGCATCATGGCCACAAGAATATCAAGCATCATGTTCATCAAGGGATATTTCAATCAAATCATCGGGATCATAATTATCTATAGATTCATGCATATCATTATTATCTTCCGAAGCAACGGTCATTCTTTTAATAAATTCTTTGACATTGACATTATGAGCATAGTTTTCATACCAATATTTAAGTATGTCAAAATTTTCAGATTCATAGAGAGTAATATCATATTTTTCAATCAAAGAAGCAACTTCATAAGCACCCTTAAAAGCAACAAATTCTTCAATTCATTCGATATCGTAGTAACTATAAACACCCTTTGCATAAGAAGATAAGATTTCAATATCATTAAACTCGCATAGGTAGGGGAGGTTTTTTTAGGATTCTTAGAGCAACAAGTAAAACCACAAATTTCACAAAGATTCCAAGCATAACACAGCAATCTGTTTATTTGATTCCATAAAAGTCTCCCTTTTTCAGACAAACAGTGACGCACAAAATGAGCATGCTCATCTAAAGATTTCCCATCAACTAGGCTAGTTGGGGTATCAGCACGAGCGCATAAGGATCGAAGATGATCTAAGTAGAACACTTTAAGTGGATCCATATCAATAGATTTTTAGCAAGCAAAGATGAAAGCAAATAGAAGGCACATGGAACCACAAACAAGGATACATACGGGAAGAAGGCAAACAAAAGAAGAGGCAAATAGGGAAAGAGAAGGAGGATGGAGAGAGGGGGCGAATAAAACGGCAAGGGTGAAGTGGGGAGAGGAAAACGAGAGGCAAATGGAAAATAATGTAATGCGGGAGATAAGGGTTTGTGATGGGTACTTGGTATGTTGACTTTTGCGTAGACTCCCCGACAACGGCGCCAGAAATCCTTCTTGCTACCTCTTGAGCACTGCGTTGGTTTTCCCTTAAAGAGGAAAGGGTGATGCAGTAGAGCAGCGTAAGTATTTCCCTCAGTTTTTGAGAACCAAGGTATCAATCCAGTAGGAGGCCACGCACGAGTCCCTCGCACCTACACAAACAAATAAACTCCTCGCAACCAACGCGATAAAGGGGTTGTCGATCCCTTCACGATCACCTACAAGAGTGAGATCTGATAGATATGATAAGATAATATTTTTGGTATTTTTATGATAAAGAGAAATAAATATGCAAGTAAAATAAATGGCAAAGGAAATAACTAAGTATTGGAAGATTAATATGATTGAAAATAGACCCGGGGGCCATAGGTTTCACTAGAGGTTCCTCTCGAGAGCATAAGTATTACGGTGGGTGAACAAATTACTGTTGAGCAATTGACAAAATTGAGCATAGTTATGAGAATATCTAGGTATGATCATTTATATAGGCATCACGTCCAAAACAAGTAGACCGACTCCTGCCTGCATCTACTACTATTACTCCACACATCGACCGCTATCCAGCATGCATCTAGAGTATTAAGTTCAAGAGAACAGAGTAACGCTTTAAGCAAGATGACATGACGTAGAGGGATAAACTCATGCAATATGATATAAACCCCATCTTGTTATCCTCGATGGAAACAATACAATATGTGCCTTGCTGCCCCTACTGTCACTGGGAAAGGACACCGCAAGATTGAACCCAAAGCTAAGCACTTCTCCCATTGCAAGAAAGATCAATCTAGTAGTCCAAACCAAACTGATAATTCGAAGAGACTTGCAAAGATAACCAATCATACATAAAATAATTCAGAGAAGATTCAAATATTGTTCATAGATAAACTTGATCGTAAACCCACAATTCATCGATCTCAACAAACACACCGCAAAACAAAATTACATCGAATAGATCTCCACCAGAGAGGGGGGGAACTTTGTATTGAGATCCAAAAAGAGAGAAGAAGCCATCTAGCTAACAACTATGGACCCATCTGTCTAAAGTAAGCTACTCTGTAGCGACCAGACCTCAAACGGTCCAATCTCTGTGCTCAGGTGTCATCCCTGGATCAGTAATGCTGACACCACATAGTACTTGAAGGATTTATAACAGAGTAGCAATCACACACTTACTACATCGAGTGTCTCAAAAGAGAACTTATTACAATAAATATGGCTTAAGGCCATCTAATAACGATAACAGGGGAAGGCTTGGAAGATAAGTGAGTCCATCAACTCCAACGGCATCACTGAGTATAGAACCACGACCTAAAGGCACCTTAATCGTCGTCTGAAAAGTCTGCAACATGAACGTTGCAGCCCGAAACAGGTCAGCACATGGAATATGCTGGCAATGTAACACATAGAGAGCAATGAAAGATATAGGCTATACTATATGCATATTTAGCTGGTGGAAAGCTCTATGGTTACAGTTTTGCGTAAAGCCAATTTTTCCCTACTGCAAAGGAATAAATTTTATTTAACTATCATGGTAGTTGTTAAACATTGAGAATGGTTCACAGCATTCTCAATCCCAATTAAGCATCAACATTAAACAAAACCCAACAAAATTAATTAGAGTAACATGATGAGATTCACATGATAATCCAGGTACTAGATACTCAAGATGTCCATAACCGGGGACACGGCTAACCATGATTAGTTTATACACTCTGTAGAGGTTTGCGCACTTTTCCCCACAAGACTCGATCTTCTCCGTTGGAATTCTCGCACTACATGGTGTTTGAGAAACGGATAACCGAGACATAGTCTTTCAGAAGCGCTAGCACCTTACGATCGGGTAGACGGTTACACCTACTTTCCCCTACATCTGCTAGTCTACCATTGTAAGAGTTCGCACGACTTACTCAACTATGCTAGAGCCCATAGTAGCTTGTGGCTGCACACGGAAGTTTTTAGCATGAATAATCTCATGATCCCTTTGAGCCTGGGTGGCGGTCCAAAAGAAAACAGGCAATCGCTGGAATACCCAGGTGCCTCAATCCACCCAGATGTGTATTTAAGTTGCCACCTTAGATAAACCATTAATTTAACAATCTCACATCTATCATGGACACACTCACCCAATCCACGTCTACTAGCATAGCATGGCATAATAAGCAAATGTAGAAGTAACTCCCAAAGGTTTGATAATAAAACAGGTGATAGGTACTACCTCAACTACTTCCCAAACCCACAATTTAATTAGATCCTAATCATGCAATGTGTGAGGGTTGATCTAATGCAATAAAAACCGGGTAGTAGGAGGTATGATCAAAGTGTTACTTGCCTTGCTGATGATCCGGGAAACCTAGCAATTCGAAGTAGCAAGCGGCGCACTCCGGGTACTCTATCGCAAACAAACAAGCATACAGTAAGTACTCAACTAATGCACGGCTAAAACTCGAATAAGAGATCTAACCAGAAAGTTCAACTTAAGAACTCCGGTTGGCAAAAAGAATCAAATCGAACGAAGCAACGAAAGACAAACGGCAAAAGAAACAGGCTTCATTTACTATTCTGGATCTAGGGCAATTATTTACCATGGCAAAAACTTGTTTGAGTTGGTTAAATGGAAAGAGGGTTTCGAGACGAAACTCCGGGCGCTTGAATCGCCTGATTCCGATAAATGAGCGAAAAGTTATACTAGAACAAAAATCGGATCAGGAATCGCGATCAGAAAAATCACGGATTTAATCCGAGAAAAAGAAAAATGACGAACAGATTAACGAACGGACGTTTGTTATCTGGATCTAAACGATGAACGCGTTCGTTAAAACGAACGAACGAGCGAACGCTCGCTAATAAAATAAACCGAAAAAAACGATCTAGAAAAAAAACGAAATGAAAAACCGACAAAAACCGAACGGTTTTTTTGAGAAAAACCGGCGGCGAGGTGAGGTCAACCTCCGGCGAGGCGAGGTGGCTCCGGCGGGCGGCGGGGCGGCGGCGGTGCGAGGCGGCGGCAGAGGCGGTGGCGGCAGAGGCGGCGGGGCGGGGTCGCTAGGGTTTGGGGTCTCGGCTGGGCCTCCCCCCGGCTTATAAGGCCGGCTGGGCCAAGTGTCCGGGTCGGACACGGCCCGATAGGTCGGTTTGCGTTTTTTTAAATAGTTACGCTCAAAAAAAAACAAAGGAATACTAAACGGACTCCAAAAATCCCGAAATAAATTTTCCCCGGCTTCTAAAATCAAGCCGCACAGGTTAAACATTTATTTGGGGCCTAAATGAAAATTTGAAAAACGTGCATTTTTCCTAAATTCAAATAAAATAGCAAATAAAACCAAAATAAAATCTTATTTGATTTTATTATTAAATCCTCAATATTTCTTTATTTTGGGAAAGTCATTTTATTCCCTCTCTCATATTTTTGTAATAGAAATAATTGAAGATAAAATAAATAAAATAAAATGATCCTATTTTCAAAATTTGATAAAACTCAAATATGAAAATAACGAAATCCCCAACTCTCTCCAAGGGTCCTTGAGTTGCGTGGAATTTCTAGGATCAACCAAAATGCAATAGAATATGATATGCAATGATGATCTATTGTATAACATTCCAAATTGAAAATTTGGGATGTTACAAACCTACCCCCTTAAGATGAATCTCGCCCTCGAGATTCGGGTTGGCTAGAAAATAGGTGAGGGTGGTCCTTCAGCAATTCTTCCTCTCGCTCCCAGGTGGCTTCATCCTCCGTGTGGTGGCTCCACTGAACTTTGCAAAACTTTATAACCTTGCTACGGGTGACTCGACTGGCATATTCTAGAATCTTGACTGGTTTCTCCTCATAGGTCAAATCACTGTCCAACTGAATCGCTTCCAGCGGCACTGTGTCTCTCAGCGGTATATCAGTCATCTTTGCGTAGCACTTCTTCAACTGGAAAACGTGGAACACGTCGTGAACTCCTAACAATCCTTCAGGCAATTCCAACTTGTAGGCTACTTCTCCCATACGCTCCAAAACTTTATATGGTCCTACAAAACGTGGTGCTAACTTTCCCTTAACTCCAAGACGCTTAACTCCTCGAAGTGGAGATACTCGAAGATAAACTCGGTCTCCGACTTCGTAAACTGTCTCCTTGCATTTAGAATCTGCATAGCTCTTTTGTCTGGACTGGGCTACCTTGAGTGTGACGCCCCCGATTCAATCGTACACTAATCATACACGCAACGTGTACGATCAAGATCAGGGACTCGCGGGAAGATATCACAACACAACTCTACAAATAAAATAAGTCATACAAGCATCATATTACAAGCCAGGGGCCTCGAATGCTCGAATACAAGAGCTCGATCATAGACGAGTCAGCGAAAGCAACAATATCTGAGTACAGACATAAATTAAACAAGTTTGCCTTAAGAAGGCTAGCACAAACTGGGATATAGATCGAAAGAGGCGCAGGCCTCCTGCCTGGGATCCTCCTAAACTACTCCTAGTCGTCGTCAGCGGGCTGCACGTAGTAGTAGGCACCTCCCGAGTAGTAGTAGTCGTCGTCGACGATGGTGTCTGGCTCCTGGGCTCCAATGCCTAGTCGCAGCAATCGGGTATAGAAAGGGGGAAAAGAGGGAGCAAAGCAACCATGAGTACTCATCCAAAGTACTCGCAAGCAAGGAGCTACACTACATATGCATGCATTGGTATCAAATGGAATAAGGGTATCATATGTGGACTGAACTGCAGAATGCAGGAATAAGAGGGGGATAACTAGTCCTATCGAAAACTACGCTTCTGGTAACCTCCATCTTGCAGCAGGAGAAAAGAGTAGATGGTAAGTTCACCAAGTAGCATCGTGTAGCATAATCCTAACCGATGATCCTCCCCTCGTCGCCCTGTGAGAGAGCGACCAATGGTTGTATCTGGCACTTGGAAGGGTGTGTTTTATTAAGTATCCGGTTCTAGTTGTCATAAGGTCAAGGTACAACTCCAAGTCGTCCTGTTACCGAAGATCACGACTATTCGAATAGTTTAACTTCCCTGCAGGGGTGCACCACATAGCCCAACACGCTCGATCCCCTTTGTCCGGACACACTTTTCTGGGTCATGCCCGGCCTCGGAAGATCAACACGTCGCAGCCCTACCTAGGCACAACAGAGAGGTCAGCACGCCGGTCTAAATCCTATGGCGCAGGGGTCTGGGCCCATCGCCCATGGCACACCTGCATGTTGCGAGGGCGGCCGGAGAGCAGACCTAGCAACCTCCATTACAAAGGAAGTTGCGTTACGCGGTCCAACCCGGCATGCGTCGCTCAGTCGCTGACATCACGAAGGCTTCGGCTGATACCACGACGTCGAGTGCCCATAACTGTCCCCGCGTAGATGGTTAGTGCGTATAGGCCAATGGCCAGACTCAGATCAAATACCAAGATCTCGTTAAGCGTGTTAAGTATCTGCGAACGCCGACCAGGGCCAGGCCCACCTCTCTCCTAGGTGGTCTCAACCTGCCCTGTCGCTCCACCTCAAAGTAACAGTCGGGGGCCGTCGGGTACTCAGGCCCACCACTACCTGGATGGAGCCACCTGCCCCTTCAGCCCCCATCTCCGAACAGTATCATAAGTAATGTAATAGTATAAGTATATATCATATGCCCGTGATCACCTCCCGAAGTGATCACGGCCCAGTAGTATAGCATGGCAGACGGACAAGAATGTAGGGCCACTGATGGTAAACTAGCATCCTATACTAAGCATTTAGGATTGCAGATAAGGTATCAACAGTTGTAGCAACAATGACAGGCTATGCAACAGAATAGGATTAACGGAAAGCAGTAACACGCTACACTACTCTAATGCAAGCAGTATAGAGGAGAGTAGGCAATATCTGGTGATCAACGGGGGGCTTGCCTGGTTGCTCTGGCAAGAGAAAGGGGTCGTCAATACCGTAGTCGAACTGGGGGTCGCCGGCAGCCTCGGGGTCTACCGGAAAGAAGTAACCGAGGGGGAACACAATAAATAACGTAGCAATCAAAGCATCACAAAGCGTAACATGGCAATACGCGGTGTTAGAGGTGACCTAACGCAGGGATAGGTAATACCGGCGAAGGGAGGAAACGTCCGAGAAAGTATCCCCGGTGTTTCGCGTTTTCGGACAGATGAACCGGAGGGGGAAAGTTGCGTGTTCACTATGCTAGGGCTGTGTGGCGGATGAACGGGTTGCGTATTCGGATTCGTCTCGTCGTTCTGAGCAACTTTCATATATAAAACTTTTTCATCCAAGTTACGGATTATTTTATATGAATTTTCAAAGTTTTATTCATTTTCTAAACTTCCTGGAGTTTATTAATTCGAATAATAAAACAGTAAACTACTTTTATACCCACTATGGGCTAGTCACAGTGGATGACAGGTGGGGCCAGTGAGCAGTGTTGACCTAGTCAACGTTTGACTAGTCAAAAGATGAATAGTACAAGTGGGTCCCATGTGTCATGGACTCAAGGAATTATTAACTTAATTTAATATTCTAATTAACAGCGGGCTCCATGCGTCATAGAGTATTAGATGGGGCAATTAGCACTAATAGTGATTAGATGGCCTAATTAAGATGAAGAGGGCCGGCTCCAGCCGCAAAGAGCCAGCCATGGCCACGGCTGTGCAAGCGCGTGGGCAGGGGGCGGTAGAGCCTCGCCCGGCGGCCAGCAGGGGCACGCGGGGAGCAGGGCGAGCCCCGGCCGTGGCGGCCGACGGCGACCCAAGGCGGGCTCGGCCGTGAGCGACGGCTCAAGGGGGCGCAGGCAGCAGGAAAGAGACGGGCGCGGGGGAAGAGGCAGCGAGCGGGGGCGCGTGGGTCGCGGGACGCGGGCGCGCACGGGAAGAGCAGAGGGCAGCCGAGGCGCGGTGAGCGCGGGGCGCAGTGCGGCAATGGGTGCGGACGCGGACGCGGGCAAGGGCACGGCGACTACATGAGGCGCACGGCCTGGGGCGCAGCGGTTGTGAGCGGCACCGGGGTGGCCGGATGGGGGAGGGCGGAAGGCGCAGCAGGGCGCCGGCGTGTGGCTCCGGCGGGCTGTGGCCGGTCGGAGCAGGGGGCCGCGGCTGGGCGAGTGGCCGGGCCGAGGTGAACGCAGCCGCCAGCAGTGGGGCACGCGCGCCGGGCAAGCAACGACGGCCCTCGGCGATGCGGTGTTGGGCGAGCGAGGTGTGGTCGGCGCGGGTGCGGTCGGCAGCGTGATGGAGCAGCAGCTACAGCAAGCAGAGTAGTGGGCAGCAATGGTAGGAGCAGCGACGGCTCAATCACGCACATACACGTACACGGGAGCTCGGACGAGTTCGGGGGCGGCCGCTACGGCAACAAATCGAGGCGGGAAGAAGGGGGAATCAAAGGAGGGCCTTACCATGGTCGGATAGAAGGGGACGACGAGGTTGGGGACGCATTGAAGG